>NC_083869.1:20000000-20301666 GCF_032452875.1 Bos javanicus
TAGCCCAACTCTCACATCCATACATGACTCCTGGAAAAACCATAGCCTTGACTAGACGGACCTTTGTTGGCAAAGTAATGTCTCTGCTTTTTAATATGCTGTCTAGGTTCGTCATAGCTTTTCTTCCAAGGAGTAAGTGTCTTTTAATTTCATGGCTGCAGTCACCACGTGCAGTGATTTTGGAGCCCCCCCCCCCAAATAAAGTCTGTCACTGTTTTCATTGTTTCCCCATCTATTTGCCATGAAGTGATGGAACTGGATGCCATGATGTTAGTTTTCTGAATGCTGAGTTTTAAGCCAACTTTTTCACTCTCCTCTTTCACTTTCATCAAGTGGATTTTTAGTTCTTCACTTTCTGCCATAAGTGTCATCTGCATATCTGAGGTTATTGATATTTCTCCTGGGTAATTTTGACTCCAGCTTGTACTTCATCCAGCCCGGCATTTTGCATGATGTACTCTGCATATAAATTGAATAAGCATGGTGACAATATACAGCCTTGATGTACTCCTTTCCTGATTTGGAACCAGTCTGTTGTTCCATGTCCAGTTCTAACTGTTGCTTCTTGACCTGAATACAGATTTCTCAGGAGGCAGGTCAGGTGGTCTGTCTGATATTCCCATCTCTTGAAGAATTTTCCACAGTTTGCTGTGATTCACACAGTTAAAGGCTTTGGTGTAGTCAATAAAACAAAAGTATATGTTTTTCTGGAACTCTCTTGCTTTTTCAATGATCCAACGGATGTTGGTGATTTGATCTCTGGTTCCTCTACCTTCTCTAAATCCAGCTTGAACATCTGGAAGTTCAGTTTCAGGAGACAAAAACAACAAAACCAAGCTCTAGAAATTTAAAGGGTAATGTGAAGCTCTACTGGTCTGTTTTGAAGTTCTGTGTGGTTTGGGGTAGTAATCAGGAAGTATAAGCCTTGGAAAGGATGGGATTCTATTTTGGAGGGCTTGGAATTGCTGGCTCCAGTCAAGGGAGCCCTCCAGTGACTATCAGACTGTCAGGTTCACTATGGGAGTTCCCAGCCTTAGTATTGGGTTAGCTAAAAAGTTTGTTTGGGTTTTTCCATATGAACTTTTTGGTCAACCTAATACTACACTGGTGGCTCAGAGGTTAAAGCGTCTGCCTACAATGTGGGGGACCTGGGTTCAATCCCTGGGTCGGGAAGATCCTCTGGAGAAGGAAATGGCAACCCACTCCAGTACCCTTGCCTGGAAAATCCCATGGACGGAGGAGTGTGGTAGACTATAGTCCATGGGGTCGCAAAGAGTCGGACATGACTGAGCAACTTCACTTCACTTCAATACTACACTGAAGAGTTATAGGCACTCAATAGCTAAGAAAGGAAGGGATGGAATAAGGGAAGAAGAGGGGGTAGAGGAGAAAAAGGAGGTAAGAAGGAAGAGAGGAAAAAAGGGGTTATTAAATTTTATTCTCCTGGGGAGTGATATGCTAAGTGATGTTTGGGACCTCTAATCTTGATGTAGATATTTAGAAAGGCATGTGACTGGTGGAGCCTAAAGGCAAAGTTAAATGATGGAAAGAACATCAAATTTAAACTACACATGTTCAAATTTGGATTTAGAAAAATTTTGACTCATGATCCATATATGGTTGCTGTTGGGCAATTTTTTTTTTTTTTTGCTGCCTTAAAAATCTATCTGAATTCATGCTTCCTAAAATGTTATATCTGGTTAGAACTCTGTCTCACTTGGGTAAATAATGTGAAGTGACTGGAGATGAAGTGCTTAATTGCTTGTTTAATGTTTCCAATATATACACAGTTGGGACTGTCTTAATGCTACTCAGCCTTAAAATTCACTCTTTCAAACCTTTCTCCTAATAAATGCCAGGTTATTTTGGTAATCAGGGATGATTATTGTGATAATGACCAATTGTACATGAGTCGTTAGGCTGTCAGGGTTCATGGCTTTATGTGATCAGTCAGAAATTTGAAGAAAATAAATTTGAATTTCACTTTGGACCCTGGGGCCAAAAGAGTGCCTAGTGCTCAATAGATATTTTCCATGTGAATGAATGCGTGTAATAGTTGGTCAAATCACCTAAACTTGACCTGGGTGTTAGATGGGAATAGCCATGAGTAGAAATAATTTAATGACTCAATTTTTAACTCAAATAATTTAATGACTCAATAATTTTCTTAAATTAATGTCTCTGTTTTTATTCCTATTCCTGCCTCCTAAATCTAAATCCTTATCATTTTATAATTAATATTCTGCAGGAGTTTAATAGCTGGTTTTCCTTTCTCCCACCATTTTTCTTCCAGTGCCCTGAAACCCCCAAAAGTTCATGCCCAGATATAATAATAATATAATAAACTCCTCAAAAATTTTATCATTTTTTTATTAGTTTATTCATTCTAAAATTCTTTTTGCATGCCTCCCTGTGTAAAGTAATTATCCAGGTGTAATGGGAGGTGGACACACAGTAAAGGAAGAATATACATTATAGCAGATAGTGTTTTGCCCACCCCTGGATTCTATAAGCAACTTTTATATTAAAAAAAACAATCTTTCCATTTTTGAACCTGGAAGGTCGGGAGGTGGGGTAGCAATAGCCTGCTCATACCTGGTGAAACTTCTCATTTCTCAAGCCTCTCTTTGCATCTCCCTGTCTTATTTTCTCTCCCTTCCTTGTATGGTGGAACATTTGTCTGCCTTTCAGTAATAGAGTCTTCAATGGCTCCACAGGTGAATCATGTTTTGCTCATGTACCATGCTCATTTCTACCTTTCCGCTCTTATGGAACTGTTGCCTTCTTCCCTCCTTGAACATTTCTCCCACTTGTTCTCTAACATCCAGCTCAATTTCAATTTTCTCCACTGAATTGTCTTATGCCGCAGCTTCTGCTTACACATTCTTTCCTGAATCATAGGATTTAAATTCTTAGTTAAATCTATTATGTACTTATTTCCCATTTAAGTCTCTCCACTCTTCCTATGGCTGATGAGTCTTTGTATCGGTGATTCTATTTTTGTTTTTGTGGATGCCCTATATCCCTGGCCCAGCACTCCATTTCATCTAACAATTGCTAACCAGTAGGAGAGTGTTTCTTCATCAGGTGAGGGTACAGTTGTGAGCGTGTTGAACATGAGACTATCTGTTATTAATTAATTGATATTTTTTATAGTACTTAATAGTAAAATACAAAGAATGAAAAGACAGCTAAAATTGTTTTATATTCTCAAGAGATCAAAATGAAGATTTATCTTACACAGCTGCTTTTGTTACAGGAAATGGTTTCTTTTGACTCATGCTGCCCAAATGATTTCATTATTGTTGCTATTGTTAATTTCATCAATTTTAAAAAGAGAAATTTGAATTGTCGTTGGCTTTCATAAATCCATTATTTTATGACCTGCTGAGAAGAATTTTGTTGCAGAATTTAAAGGAAGCTGAACTGGCATTATGAAATCAGAAAAAATCTGCATCTTTTAAAGCCAGCTGTACTTTCTTGACCAGGGGTCTGGATTAACAACAAATCAAAGGAAAGCCTATAGGGACCAAATGTTGGTTCACTGAGCAAGTCCTCATCAAAGAATGGTGTGTGCATGTGTGGAGGTCATGCAGCAGGCTGTCGCATATTGTCACTCTATCCTTCATGAACTTTGGGGGTCCTACGTAGCATCTCCAGGAAAGCAAAGAGAAACTTTTCTAGAATGCTTCACCTTCCAGTGAGAGTGAATGATTTTCTGTTGTTTTATCCCACGTGTGGTCATTATGGAAACATTTCCAGCCAAGCCCTGGCTGGATCTTGCCTCACAGTTTGAAGCTGTGATACTTGCATCTGTATTCTGCAACAGCTTGTAAAGTTGTTTCTTGACCAAATCAGAGTTTTCTATTGGGATCATGTTATTTCAGATAATAAATATGCAAGACACAGAGTATCACCTACAAATTGGCACAGACAGGATTTTGAAAATATTGATTATTTTTCCCCTTTAAAAATATTGATAAGTGTGTTAACTTTAGTCATCATTAAACATTTTTTTAGTGGTGTAAAGGATTGTGTGTTACTTACTCAGTCGTGTCTGACTCTGTGCGGCCCTATGGGCTATAGCCAGCCAGCCTCCTCTGTCCATGGGATTCTCCAGGCAAGAATACTGGATTGGGCAGCCATTCTCTTCCCCAGGGGATCTTCTCAACCCAAGGTTAAGGACTATAGTTGTGTAATAAATAGCCTAAACAATATTTTCAACAATTCTAATTTGATTTCCAAGTGACATTTTGTTGTTGACAAAATGAGAAATCCATCTTAAATCTCAGAAACTATATAACATACTAAAATTTTATACCATCAAAGCCAAGAACACGAAAGAAAAGATTAATAATTTGACTACATTAAAAACAAAACCATAGTACAACAAAAGCACACCCTACAGTCAAAGGTAAAGATAAAGACAAACGCGGAAAAGACTTATACAGCATATGACAAGGGGATTCCATCTCTAATATACAAAGAGCTCCTACAAATTAATAAAAGTGTGAACGTGATAATAGAATAATACGAATAGCAAAAAAATATGTAAAAGAATACTCAGATCAGATCAGATCAGTCGCTCAGTCGTGTCCGACTCTTTGTGACCCCATGAATCGCAGCACGCCAGGCCTCCCTGTCCATCACCAACTCCCGGAGTTCACTCAGACTCATGTCCATCGAGTCACTGATGCCATCCAGTCATCTCATCCTCTGTCGTCCCCTTCTCCTCTTCTGTCGTCCCCTTCTCCTCCTGCCCCCAATCCCTCCCAGCATCAGAGTCTTTTCCAATGAGTCAACTCTTTGCATGAGGTGGCCAAAGTACTGGAGTTTCAGCTTTAGCATCATTCCTTCCAAAGAAATCCCAGGGCTGATCTCCTTCAGAATGGACCAGTTGGATCTCCTTGCAGTCCAAGGGACCCTCAAGAGTCTTCTCCACCACAGTTCAAAAGCATCAATTCTTCGGCACTCAGCCTTCTTCACAGTCCAACTCTCACATCCATACATGACCACAGGAAAAACCATAGCCTTGACTAGACGGACCTTTGTTGGCAAAGTAATGTCTCTGCTTTTGAATATACTATCTAGGTTGGTCATAACTTTCCTTCCAAGGAGTAAGCGTCTTTTAATTTCATGGCTGCAGTCACCATCTGCAGTGATTTTTGAGCCCAGAAAAATAAAGTCTGACACTGTTTCCACTGTTTCCCCATCTATTTCCCATGAAGTGATGGGACCAGATGCCATAATCTTCATTTTCTGAATGTTGAGCTTTAAGCCAGCTTTTTCACTCTCCACTTTCACTTTCCTCAAGAGGCTTTTTAGTTCCTCTTCACTTTCTGCCATAAGGGTGGTGTCATCTGCATATCTGAGGTTACTGATACTAAAGCCCATGAATAATCAAAGAACTACAACTTAAAACAGCAATAGACATCTTCTATGAAATGAATGAATATTGAAAGAACTTATTGCTGATAGGAAAATAGGGAAGCATATGCTTTTATAAACTTTTGATAGTGATAAAAATTCATCTAACATATTCTGTTGGCAGTTCAGCATAATGTCAGAATGAAAGCTCTGTAAACTCCTTGGTTCAGGAATTCCACTTCTTCAACTGTGTTTGAAGGGAATCACTGGATAAACACATAAAATTGTACAGATGAGGATATCCATCACAGCATTGTTTATAACAGAAACTGAAATCAATCTAAATGACGGCCAATAGTGGTTGATTTAATAACTAATGGTTTGACCACAGATCACCTACAGGCATTAGAAATGATGATGTAAATATGTATTTATTAACATGGAAAAATATAGCCCATGTATTGTTAAATGGAAAAAAATGACAGGCTAGATAACTGTATTTATGCTGCCACTTTTTAAAAATAATAAAAAAATCTTTGTTTTGACATATGTAGAAAAGGTACAGATAGAGAAAATTTTAAAGGATGTAAACAAAAGATGACAGTCAGTAATCTTTGATCATTAGTTACTAATTTTGATAAAAGTAATGAACCTCTTTATTTTGGGGACAATACCAAAATGTAGTTCTGTCCATAATCACAGATATTAATTCAATCATCTTTCAAAGGTAATATTCTCACATCTGCTTCTCAAGGTCACTCCAAGGACATAGTCACAGCCAGGCTGCTGGTGGATGCAGACATCTATGCAGTTAAATGCATGGTTAATCAGTGAGACAAGCATAGGTTTAGACGTAGGGCTTCTAGGTGAGTGTTATTTTGAATTTTCGAACAACAGTAATGTCTGAGAAGGTGAATACAAGTCACCAAAAACAAGGCAAGGAATGAGGAGTGTGTATGAAATAGAAGAGAGCCTGTCTCCCCCAAAGCATGCTCTGTGCACTCCTGGAGGCGCTTAACACATCCCATAGTGTCTTACAGTCATTTCCCATCAACTGGCAAACTGCTTCAGACGGGAAATAGAACCTATTCCTCACATGGTTCACTGAGCATGTCCTATGTGCCAGGCACGGAATTAGGCACCAGGAATACAAAGACCAGCACAGACAAACCTGTCCTCCAGGAGCAGGCGGGGGGTGGCAGGCAGATTAAAGAGGCAAGTGCTCTGTGAGGGTTGAGGCTTGAGCGTAGTCTGTCCTAACCTGTTTTGTAGGGATGGGGGGAACCTTCCTGGAGTGTATAGCCGAAGGAATATAGCTGGAGATGCAGGAGGAGACTTGTGGAAGAGTGTGTTCTAGGCACTCTTTTTGAGCAGAGGCCTTGAGATGAGAGTGCATCAGTGGGTGGCAGCTTCCAGAGTGTAAAGGAGAGCAGAGAGCCAGGCGAGTGGGTAAGCTGGGATATGAGGTTTTCAGTCCTGGCTAAACAGGAGCATCAGTGAGAGATTAAATAAATAAATGACAAGCAAGCAAATTCAAAACAAGGGCCCCAGCCCAGTCTGATTTAATTGGCCTCTGTGTGGTGCGGAGTGGTCTTTGAACTTGGCCTTCCACCCCTCACCAGGGGACATCCTCTCCGCCTGCTGCTTGTCCGTTCCCCCAAACTCCAGCCCTCCTTCTGTCTAACAGGCCCTTGGGTGATTGTCACGTGCAGCTAGGATCAGAAACGAGGCAAGAGTGTGAAGAGCCTGGTAACTGAGGCTAAGAAGTTTGAATTTGCCTTAAGGGCAAGAAAGTGCCTTTTGAATAAATGTATATACCGCCAGCCACCATTAATAATAACATTTAAACCAACTTTAGCGCTCAGATTTTTATGGTAAACACCTGGGTGTATAAATGTTTTGCATGAAGGGCTGGGGTATGAGAAAGAACAAAAATAGATATGCTATAGAATGGGTTACAGATCTAAACTTCAGGACACTCAGAAGATACATTTCTGAATAGGTGCATGTAAATGGGAAATGTGTAAAGCAAATCATAAAGCCACCTGGGGAAGCTGCTATTAACAAATCAGTGAAGTAAAACCCACTGAAATGTTAACAATAACTTCTAATTTATTTGTTCTGCAGTATTTGGATTTCCATATACAGTATGAGTAAAAATGATGGTATATCCATGGAACATCGAATGTTTCAGTTCAGTTCAGTTCAGTTGCTCAGTCGTGTCCTACTCTTCGCCACCCCATGAATCGCAGCACGCCAGGCCTCCCTGTCCATCACCAACTCCTGGAGTTCACCCAGACTCACGTCCATTGAGTCAGTGATGCCATCCAGCCATCTCATCCTCTGTCATCCCCTTCTCCTCTTGCCCCCAATCCCTCCCAGCATCAGAGTCTTTTCCAATGAGTCAACTCTTTGCATGAGGTGGCCAAAGTATTGGCGTTTAAGCTTTAGCATCATTCCTTCCAAAGAAATCCCAGGGCTGATCTCCTTTAGGATGGACTGGTTGGATCTCCTTGCGGTCCAAGGGACCCTCAAGAGTCTTCTCCAACACCACAGTTCAAAAGCATCAATTCTTTGGTGCTCAGCTTTCTTCACAGTCCAACTCTCACATCCATACATGACCACTGGAAAAACCATAGCCTTGACTAGATGGACCTTTGTTGGCAAAGTAATGTCTCTGCTATTGAATATGCTATGTAGGTTGGTCATAACTTTCCTTCCAAGGAAAATAACAAAATATGTCTTATTTCATCAGAGGGGAACATGTCAAGGCATTTGGGAATAAACATGTATTCAGTTCTAGACTTAAGGTTGAAGTTTCTTAAGGATATGACTTTAAGAATATAACATTTGAGACATTTCATCAGAATAATAACAATAAACCTCATCAGATAAATGAGAATAACACACCCACCTGGCAAGTTTGTAGTAACAGGTTATAGATGGTAAAGCAAGTATGGCATCTAGCATAATGTCTGGCACATACTAGGTGTTCGATAAATAGTAAATTATTAACTTGTTCTCAAAAAGAATTGTAGATGTCTTATGAATGCTTCTTAGAATTTGAATTCCTCCAACCTTTCCTAGATTCTGTTCCCAAAGCAGATATTAGGGGCAAAAATGGTTGGTTGTTGCTAGATGTTTCTTACTGAATAATGCCTTGGTATCTAAGCAGAAACCCAAAGAATAATTCAGTGTTACCCATTCAAGCTCCGAAACTCAGTAAACCTGTTACTTAATTCCAAGCAGTTAATTGGGAATGCGTTTTATAGCTCACGCCTGGGAAGTGACAGAATTCCCATGCTCTGGGTCAGAAGAAGCTAGGGAGTGTTTTTGAAACTATTCTATGGTTAGAGCGAATGACTAGCAACACCTGCTTTGAAAATTTTCCAAGCCAAAATGATTTCTGCTGTATGTCATGGAACCCTGGGGGCTGAGCAGAGCATTTTTCATGTACTGGAACTAACCCCAGGCTGCCCAAGGAGGACAGTGCTGGCTGTCTTATTGCGGGGTCCCTGCTGCTGCCCCCTCCTCTGTGTGGTGGAGTGGTTCCTCTAGCTTCCATACAGACGCTTGCCTGTGCCACTTCTATCCTTTATCTCTCTAATTAAACAATAGTTCTGGGGTCCCCTTAGGAGGATAATTTCAAACTTTACACAATCCAGCATAATACCGGCCAATAGTTCTCCATCGCCTTTTAGAGTAAAATCTTGATCTTTTTGTATGGTGAGCAGACATCCTGTTTAGTCTGTGACAGTCCTGTACCTATTGTTCCTGTGCCTATGCAATTAATAAAGCACCCTTTTTCACTCTCAGGCATACTCTGATCTGGACACATAAAGTGTAATCCTCCAAGCTCTCTTGGAGTCCAAGTTTTGCCCCATGTGACCTGACATCTGCCAGCCTCCCCAGCTCATTGCCCATGTTTGCTTTGCTCAGTCGGGGCCAGCCATTCTGCCCTTCTCTTCCTCCTTTGAAGACATCAGACCTGTTACTGCCCCACAGACATTTGTTCTTCACCAGTGGCTCCGCCCCCAGATCTTTGCATGGTTTGTTACTTCATGTCATTCAAGGCTCACAAGTCCTGAAAGTGACCTCATGTACCAATCACCCCATTTAAAGTGGCCCACGCCCCCAGCACTACTATTACTTCACCTAGTTTTATTTCCTTTGTCTTCTATCACAGTCTGAAATCGTTCTCTATTTATGTGTTTACTGCCTACCTCCTTCCTCTAAAATATAAGTTCCGTGAGGACAGGACTCTTCTCTGCCATGTTTGCTGCTAATCCCGAACTCCCAGAACAGAGCCTGGTTGGCAAATGTGCTGGATCAGGGGATGAAAGCACAGCTCCAGTTTGTCAAGAAGTGAGCGGAAGAGAAGCGGTGAAAATGGGGATTGTTTAGACACACAGAGCATCCAGTTTTTAAAAATGATGGCCTTATTGAGAGTTAATTTACATACCACACAACTCACACATTTCAAGTGTATAGTGGCCTTTGGTATATTTATAGACTTGTGCTTCCATTGCCACTATCAACTTTAGAACATTTTCATTACCCCAGAGTGTTACCCCACATCCCTTAGCCATCACTCCAAGTCATCAATATACACCCAGCCCTAGACAACCACCAGTCTACTTTCTTTATTTTTTGGCAGCTCTGGGTCTTTGTTGTAGCATGCAGACTCCCTAGTTGCGGTGCACAGGCTTTTTTTTTTTTTTAAATTTATTTTAATTGGAGGCTAATTACTTTACAATATTGTAGTGGTTTTTGCCATACATTGACATGAATCAGCCATGGGTGTACATGTGTTCCCCATTCTGGACCCAGGTGGGTCCACTTCTTTGTCAAGAAGTGAGCGGAAGAGAAATGGCTCCCTCCCCGTCCCATCCCTCCCCGTCCCATCCCTCAGGGTCATCCCAGGGTGCACAGGCTTAATTGCCCGTCGGCATGTGAGATCCTCATCCATGTGTCATTTACTTTTACAGATTTAGAAATTCTATCCCTAGGTCATGTTAGACCACCAGAAGGCTGCACACTGGGATGGTGGTAGTTTATTTCAGAGGTTTTAAAATCATGGCTGCATATCAGAATTCCCCCTCCCCCTCACTTTCCAGCTTGCAGCACGTTTAGAAAACCCAGAATATCTGACTCTACTCTAGAGTCTACGGAATGCAACCTGAGCTGAGAAGCATTGGTATAGTTAATTACCTTCATTGGGTTGTTATATAATGTTACGCCTTTGACTTTAATATGGCAAATAAAGGTCATATGAAACTTGCTGCTGCAAGATATTATCCCCTAACCAGGCTACTGGGGAATCAGATCCTGCCAACTAGTCATTTCACGTGTATAGGTGCTACCTATAGAATAATGCAAAAGCACAGAGCTAGGAGTGCTGCCGTGCTTTGATTTAGCCTCAAGCTTTTCTTTTTTTTTCTGAAGGTAGGCAGGCTGTTTGGCCTCTTAGCACCTCAGTTTCTTTATCTGTAAAACAATCTATCTCTAGGGTTGTAGGAAGCATTATAAGAAATAGTGTATGAAAAGTACACAAAAACTACAAAATGTATAAAAGTATAATTTATCCTTATTGTTGTTAAAAATGTATTAATAGAATCATGGACGTTTGTATTTAGAATAGGATGAGAAGAAGTAGGGCAGGCCTAAAGTCAAAAGAGTTGTTTTTGCTTCTGTGGTTCAAGAAATGAGCAATGCCCTCGCTTTTATTTCTCTTTCCCTGTTGGTATGGTACAGTTGAACCAGGTGATAACTAAAGACCTTTCAAATGAAAAAAATATGTGAATCAGATATTCTTGGACCCATTATAGTAACTCCTCTGATCCTTCAAATGACTTCCAGTGGTTTGGGCTGACTCTATACCTTGACATTACTTATAACACAAGTGACTACTTCAATTTAGTTATTACTCAGAGCCAATCATCTGTTATAGAAATCTACCTTCCAATACTAACCACTTCCCAGTACATGATTATTACAAAAAAATTTTACGTGTATAGAAAAGCAGAGAATACAGTTAACTTTGAACAATGTGGGTTTGAAATGCGTAGATCTACTTAGATGCGGATTTTTTTCCAATGATAAATACTGTAGTATTACAGACTCTGCAGTTGATTGAACTGTTGGATATGGAATCGCAGATTTTTGTGTGTTCATCATTCAGTCGTGTCCTACTCTTTGCTACCCCATGAACTATAGCCTGCCAGGCTCCTCTGTCCTTGGAATTTTCTGGGCAAGAATGCTGAAGTGGGTTGCCATTTTCTTCTCCAGCAGATATGTAGGGCTGACTATCAAATTTAGGTGGATTTTCAGCTGCCTGGAGGGTCAGCACCCATAACAATTGAATTGTTCAAGGGTCAACTGTATAATGAACAACCATAAACTCATCCTACATAAAATTTACCATATCCTATCTTTTTTGAGGGCTTCCCTGGTAGCCCAGTGAAGAAGGAAATGGCAACCCACTCCAGTGTTCTTGCCTGGAGAATCCCAGGGACGGGGGAGCCTGGTGGGCTGCCGTCTATGGGGTCGCACAGAGTCGGACATGACTGAAGCGACTTAGCAGCAGCAGCAGCTGGTAGCTCAGATAGTAAAGCATCTGCCTGCAATACAGGAGACCTGGGTTTGATCCCTGGGTTGGGAAGATCCCCTGGAGAAGGAAATGGCAACTCACTCCAATATACTTGCTTGAACTATTTTTTGAAAAAAAGTTATTCATATTATTTAACTTTATTCCAGAGTGTCTATATAAGGTGACATTTTCTTTCATAGCCACAACTGTATTATCATACCTAATGAAAGTAAAAATTCAATCATTTAACATTCAGCTCATATTCAGATTTCCATGATTTTCTCAGTATGTCTTATATAGCTACTTTGTTCAAATCAGAATGCGTTGCAGTGTGTGAATTTATAATGTCTCTTAATCAGGAGCCGCCCCCCCACCCCCACCATGAAATTGACATGTTGAAGAGACTTGACTAGCTTTTCTGTAGAACATTCTGCTTTCTGGATTTGTCTCCTTGTGGTGTCATTTAACTTTTTCCTCTATCCTTTGTATTTCCTGTGTGCTGGGAATTGGATCTAAAGTTTGTTTAGAGTTAGATTAAACAATTTTGGCAAGAATGCTTCATGACACTGTGGGTTTTATTTGCATTCCTTCAGGAGACAGCATACCACCAGAGATGTAGAGGGCCCCCACTGATCACTGGAATTTTCATTCATTGGTACTGGCTAATACAGCATGGAGATCTAACAAAGTCGAAGAAACATTTTATTTGACTGGTTACTAGTAACATAAATGGTGTCAGTTTATGTGAACTATTTATATTCTTTCCAAGAGAACAGTACTATTATGATTATATATTTCAATAACTACTGTGCCTGAATCATTTTGGGATAAGTTCTATTTACTTAGACCAGAAAGCCCTACGCATGTAATCTATATAGATTGTTTCTGGGTAACATTGTGATCGCCTCAGTCCCTCCCCTAAACCTAGAGGAACATTGTAAAAATTTTCACTCCTAAACACACACACACACATTCACACACACATACACTCACACTTTGCACTTAATCCTGGCATTATATGTGCCAGTTATAATAATAAAGATCAACAGAACATTAGAGATATATTAAACAAAACCAAAATTTAATTATTTATAATATCCAAAATTATCTCTTATGACCTCTTTGCCACAAATAAAGAGAAATAATGTAGGACTTCCCTGGTGGCCCAGTTGCTGAGACTCCATTCTCCCCACACAGGGGCGTGGGTTTGGTCCCTGGTCAGGGAACTAGATCCCACATGCCACAGCTAAGAGTTTGAATGCTATTACTAAAGATCCTGCACGACTCAACTAAGACCCGGTGCAGTCCAGTAAACAAACAAAAGAATAAATATTTTGAAAAAAGAGGAATAAAGCGAGAGTCTATTTATTTAGGATTTACTGAGAAATTTGTGATAAGGAAAATGGACGCCAGTGGGAAATCTTTGCATCTTTTTGTCCCATCATTATTACTCAATGTAGTTAGAGGTAGCCTCACATCTGTTTTCTAATTGTTTATTGCACTTGGGAGTGCCTCTCCTCTCCATCTACTGCTCTGTGTGTGTGTGCTTAGACTCTTTTCCACCCCATGGACTATAGCCCACCAGGCTCCTCTGTCCATAAGATTCTCTGGCAAGAATACTGGAGTGGGTAGCCATTCCCTTCTCCAGGGGTCTTCCTGGTCCAGAGATTGAACCTAGGTCTCCTACATTGGCAGGCGGATTCTTTACCATCTAAGCCACTAGGGACACCCCTACTGTGCCTTATAATACCTATAAGAAAAATTCAGATGTTTCCCCTGAGCTACCATCTAGGTTTTCTTCTATAGTGATACTAATGTTAGTCATTTCACTTCTATTGGATTCTTATGTTACCTTTTTATTGTCCTGGGTTATTTTCCCTGATCATCAGAAAGTTGTAGTGTTATCTACTTTTCACATCGTGCAATCTTGATGCTTATATGATTATATTTGCAAGTTCCTTTCCTCCTTTCTTCCACTTGCTGCTCCATCACTTCTCAGTATTTAAACCTTTACGTTGTTTGTTATGGAAAAGGTAGAATATATTCTACTATTTGCTCTGTATTTTAATTCTACTTTCTTTAATCTGGGGTCGATATGAATGTTTGGGGCCAGTTTTTCCTTCTGTTTCTTCTCCTGAGGGACTTGTGTATAATTTAAAAACTGGATACTAGAAAGTCAGCTCTGTGCACAGTGAAGAAGAGTCTGAAGACTCTACTTAAGCCTCTGTGTTTATCTCACTTGTTCTTATGGGCTTCCCAGGAGGTTGAGTGGTAAAGAATCCACCTGCCAATGCAGGAGACCCAGGTTCAATCTCTGGACCAGGAAGACCTCCTGGAGAAGAGAATGGCTACCTGCTCCACTATTCTTGCCTGGAGAATCCTACGGACAGAGGAACCTGGCAAGCTGCAGTTCATGGAATCACAGAGTTGGACATGACTGAGCATGCACGCACACACTGCTTTTGTCTCATTTGTTCTTATGGTCCTCTGAATGTATTTTATGACTTTTCAAATTTTGGTATTTCAATAGACTTTTCTCGTTTTTGTTATGTTGTCTTTGTTATCTTCATCTCAAAATGCTTATGAGATGAATAAATTTGCAGTCAGCCCTGCTTGCAGAACTTGTCATTTGTGAAACTGTGTTATTAAATAATTCTGAATAATTAGTATGGAAGGTAGTCATTTCAAGAAATATAAGACATATTCAGCTCAAGCTACTAAATCATTATGTTTGGGCTTTTATCATGTCACTAAACCCAAGATATCCTGTGGAAAATCAGCCAACGTCAAAATATACAAGCTTCTAAAATTTTCTAGTATAGATTCTAGAAAGATAGAATTAATTTTTCAGTTTCTTCCTCTCCTACCCGCGCCCCACCTCACCTGGGATTAGTGTATAGTTAACTTGACTCTGTAAATTTACTGCCAGTAAAAACTAACAAGAGTATCTGCATTGAAATTGTTGTCTTGTGATATCACTTCTTAAATATAATAAATGCAACAGATATGATGCATAGCTTATGCATACTCTTTGCATAGAGGTGAACAAGAGATTTACCATTTGGCATAAGATATTTACATCTGCTCATCAAAATATGACTCCTTTTGTAGTCTTCTAAAGCCATGCCTATAATATACATTATTATGGTAATTTAAAAAATGGAACATAGAGTAGAAAAAAGAACATGATAAATGCATATCATCTTACTCTTTATAGCTCCAGTAAATTTTGTACCTTAGGCTAGACTGAATACATTTTGAGTTTCTCATGCAACAATCATTTTGGAAATGCGTCAGTCAACAGGCTTCCTTTACTCATTATTATTTAGCCTAAAGATCTGAGGATCTGTTTTTATTCTGTTATCAGTTTATTTCTAAGAAATGTCCCTGCCTTTACCTTCTTGAATGAACATTCCTTTCTTCCCATTTATAACGATTGTAAAGCTAGACCCCTTTCCACCCTCGTTTCACCATTTTCAAGGGTCCCACATTTCTTTTTCCACAGGATGCATTCCTCTACAAATTAGTATAACAGATATTTCTGAAACAGCAGCTGAGCCTCTATAAAAGTATTTTTCTCCTCTCTCAAAGTGTAGGATAGATAATATTTTTCAGGTTTCTTTTCTTTTTTATGATTTTCTAAGCATTGAATCCTTTAGTTCAAATCCTGGAAAAAATAACAGGGAAAGCATGTGTTGAATTACACAAAGGGCATTCAACCTGGTTTCGACCTCAGTAGGAACAGTTGCAGCTTAGCTGTCCACTATCCTTCCCTGTAAAGGTGAAATGATTTAGAGGCCTAGAGAAACTTAATTTTTCTTGATCACCATGTGCAACCCGGAATTTTAATGGCAGGCATAATTAATTCTTCTGATGTTAATCATCAGGGCTGGGCTCCACAATTATCAGTCTGGTGCAGCTGGGGCATGGTGCAGACATGAAAAATTAGGAAAATGAATCAGTAATAGGGCGGCAGATTTAATCTGCATCATGAAAACAAAGTTAAAAAGAGGAAGATCGAGAGAATTTCAGCTGAAGCTTTTGTGCCAATGCGCAGTGACAGAACTGAAAAATGTTGCCGATGTCCAAAGTGATTGGTAATTACCAAGCCATTGAATTTTTTATTGTCAATTTATCATGCGCCAGAGGTTAAATTTAACATCTTCTTCTAAAGCCATCACTCTAAGAAGGCTCACTGCGCATCACGTGGCTCAGAGTCAGCGAAAGGTTAATCAGGTATTTCTTTAGTTTGCACGTGTCTTCCAAACTCCCCTTCCTTCTGAGCTGTGCCCTGTCCACAGCCAAATGCCTGCCACAAAAGCTTTTCCACTATTTCTTACCTATGACTTTCAGCTAAATATCGGATTGTATCACTTACACACTCCTCTCTGTTGGCATTTACTAAGAACCTTGGTGCAGAAAAGAATTATTTCTCAAGTAAGAAAAATCCCATCATTTCAAGCCCTAGGGATACTTCAATTAAGATGCAGCTGAGACAAGGGGTGTTCTTTCTCTTTTTCTCTCTCCCTAGCTCTTTCTCTGTGTTAAATGGTATTTAGTCAGGGACATCGGAAGAATTGATATTACCTCTTCTTAAAACAAAGTTAAAATTCCACAACAATTTTTATCTGATTCAGATTTAACTCTCTTCTTCATCTCTTTCTTTTTTTTTTTTTTTTGCACAGGATATCCGTTTATTAACAGTTGGAAAGAAGCTTAGTTTAAAAGAAGGAGATATTTATCTGTGTGAATACTGGATACTTCAAATAACTGTTTCTTTAAACAGCTTGATGAAATATTTGAACAGATCCAGAGCAGACCGAAATTCCACAGGAAAAGGCTCTTCTTACTGATTTTTTAAAAGTGACTTTGATTCAGTCCCTGCTACAATCTTTAACACCACCTGCTTCTTTCATTTTTTGTTGTTTGCTTCATTGTGTCTCTTCTTCTATGTATTTGGAAACAGAGAGCGGTTCTTATTAAGGGAATGGTATATATTTTCTATAAATTAAAAATAGAAATAGCCTTCAGGGAGACTTGAAAAAAATCAATGTGTGCATTAATTACTGCAATTCATTACTCAAATAAATATGGGCTCAACCTTATGTTGGATACAAATCCCGGGACTGAGGATGTTTGCAAAAGACAAAGCCTATGGTCCTGATCATGTTAATCTGCAGATCAGAGACTCTGTGAATCCATGCCTGGTGGAAGCTCCTTAGGGGATAGGCGAGCTGGGCTCCATTCTGGTAGCCGGCAGTGAGTTATTACCGCTGAATACAAAGCTGGTCACGTGACTGTCACCCACCAGCAGTGGCACAGTCGTTCTCCTGCCTGGGTTTCCTGAGACCTTGCTTTCCCGAGCCCTTGCTTTTCTATAATTAAATCCGAACCGTAAAAGCCATACCTGTCAAATGCCCTCCAGCTGCCCTCATAAACAACACTGGGAATTTTGCTGGTGGCAACTCCTTGCTTTTGGAAAGAACATAGGAAAATATCCTATTTATCCTCCTGGAGACTTCCCTCCTCTATCTTTTATTTTTCCAATTCTTCCCACACTGAGCTTCCTCTTCCTTTTTTGGAATTTGAATAGGGAACTGGAAAATATACAGCAAATAAAAATATAGTATAATTTATCGAAAAGATTCCGCTGTCTTCTCTTGAATTAGTAACCTGTCCTTTTAGGAAGAAGAGAGAGAAAGTGGAATGAAGGAATGTAATTTTTCTAACAGCATTTGGCTGCCTTTCTTTGATCATATTTTATGGCTAGAGGATAAATTACCATGTGAAGGTTTCTGTTTAAAACCTGAACATGTTTAGTAGGATTTGAATCCTGCCATATTCTGCAGAGCTGCCTTTTGCCTGAGCAAGTTTAATGCAAAGATCAGCAGCTCAGAGCATAACACTTATTAGCTGGCTCTTTTCTGCTCTTGGAATCCCCCACTATTTTAATTGGATTCTTTCCAAAACTGCAACTAATTAAGAATCAATTCAGGACCATTAGCAAGTGGGACAAGCTAGCCAGTGTTGCATATTTCAAAAGAGTTAGTTTTAATGAGAGGCGTTACTGGATGGGGGGTGGCGGAGGTGGGGGGAGAAACAGATTAAAGATAGTGTAGGGACCTTCTTCAGCTAAACCGAAGGACTAATGGTACATGGAAAGATGCTGAACTTGTAGTCCTCTGTAATTGATCTACTTACTGTTCTTAAAGAAACTTTGAAAACATGAATGCAGGTATTTAGAGGTACATTAGAGGTTCAATAACAATTGATAAACATTACAAATTGTTGGCTTCTGTAGTAGAGTGCTCCTTTTATTGGAGAAACATATGCTGTCTGCTTTCAGACCCGTTAACCTCAGCATCGTCAAGCCATTTTCTCTTCCCTGGGCTTTGTACTGGCGCACATCTGCTTATCCAGACTTCAGCGTGTGCAGATGGTGCTTTTTAATTTGTTAAAGGGTTAGCAGTGCCATATTTTTGACAGCTGTTCTTGAGTTCCTTTACCACAAAGAAAAACTTAACTAGAACTTGGTGCTTAGGAGAGAAATCTGATGCTCATGTCCTCATTAATTTCTTCTTCTCTTTCTTGGATCTTAGTATCTAATTCATTGTTATTGAGTTGTGTGCAGGCTGATGTTTTTCTCTAGAGGATGAAGGTGGAAACTTAGTATACAGTTAACCTGCTTTGAACATTATAGTATGAATATATGTGTGGTTTCAATGGGGACAGCCGAATATTTAATCATTAGAAAGGATAGGCAATAAATCAAATGTCTGAACTTGGATGCATTATCTGATATGCTTGATTTCAAACTTAACCTTCCTCGTGGACTTCTGTCGTGAGAAATTACCTGGACTAAGCTTCTTCATTTGAAGCAATCATAACCCAATCACAGAGCCTTTATGATTGTAAGATAATACCAATAAAAAAAAGATTTTTGGCTTCTAGCAGTGGACAAGGACAATAAAAATATATTACTCTATAGAAAAATAATTTTACTAAGTTTAGGTTTGATTACATGTTTGAGCTGGTTGTGGGTAGACATTGAAAAGGCAATTACAAGCATATGGAAGACTTGTGAATTTAAAGGATTCTTTAGAATGCATAGGACTAAGAAAAGTCATACATGCTTATTGGAGTGGGTATTTTTCTAGCCACAATTGTTATCAAAACAATAAAGTAGGTACTTTGAATCTGTGCATTGTCATTTACAATTGCATTATGAGGAAACATTGTTTCCCTCTCCACTACCATCCACCCAGTCACCTGGCAGTCATCCTTAATTCCTCCCTTATACTCGTTTTCCACATATAATCAATCACAAAGGCCTTTTGATTTCCTCTCCTTCAGTTTTCAATTCTGGCAACTTTGTTCCACCTGCTTGCTTCTATCTTAGTCTGGACCTCCATTCTTTCTTCACTGAAACCCAAACCACCACTCTATATCTCCAGCACGACTGCAATGCACACAGTAGGAGCTCAAGAAAAATGAATTGCCGAATGAATTACCTCCCGCAAATACCAGGCCCTTCTTTGTACTGGGAATTGGACTCACTGAATCTGTGTCTTTATGGATTCAAACTTATGTACATGAACATGCAAATGAACAGTTGGCTGCTCTCAAAAGCTCACTTGCTTGGCCGCTGTGTGCAATGTTTCCACCGTGTTCTAGCACACAGTTGACTGTCAGAGCCACACACGGAGGAAATCAGAAATGATGAGACATCGCCCAAGTTAGTATCAGTTTCACTTCATGTATATTGTAGGGTAAATGTTTTAAAGAGGTTGAAGAATGAAGCCACTTTGGGTCAAGAGTGTATGGTAGATTGTTGGGTAATGGCCTCCAATTTGTTCATGGCTTCCTTGTACCCATGTCTCAGGACTGTCCCTTCTTGCATTGAGTCTGCTTGACCATGTGACTTGCTTTGGCTGGTGGTATAATAGCAGACGTGAGACAGAGATGTGAAAGTTGCTTGCACGTTGAGCCTTGCCCTCTTTTGTTGCCTATGAGGCTGTGGCTACCATCACCATCTGAAGAAGACATGCTGGCCTTTTGGATGATGAGAGACACATGGATTGGTTACCCTCACCAGTCCAGACAACTGCAGACACATGAGTGAGGCCATCCTAGACCATCCTGCTCTCACCTAACCAGTCAACTGACCATAGATGCATCAGCAAAGCCAGCCCAAAGCAACCAGTCTTGACCTAAATCACTCAAGTGACCAGAGACTTGCCAGCAATAATAAAGGCCTATTATTGGTAGCCATCAAGTTTTGGGTGGTGTGTTAGGCAACACAGGCTAAGCAATGTGGAGTGGCAACCATCTTTTCCATTCTAGCTATTTAGAATGGTGTTTGGAAACTAGATATTTCGCTGCAAGTCCCCAGCTAGAAGAATTCTAGGTACAGGAAAAAGTTGTTTTAAAAAAAGCAATTGATTTCAACCCAGGGGTGTTAGGCATTTTTGGTCCTTAGGTGTGGTTCACTCGCTTTCAGAGGACGGTAATGATGATGGTGAGTGATGGGTCTGTGTGATGGTGCAGTGGGGGGAGGGGTCAGGTGACGTATGTTGGGACTGGGACTCTGGAATACTAACTGAGCAAAGAACTAAGGGGCGTGGTGCCAGGGCAGAGAGAACACGCAGTTAAAGCCACCTCTCAACCCTAACCCTCCAAACATTCCCTGAAGGTCATGGTGCATTGTGGTTTGCAAGGTCATCTTTTGCAAAAAACATAGTTGAGACTTTATTCTGACTAATGTTCTGAGGTTGTTAAGAAGTAATACAGAAGCACCTCTTATCTTTAATTTCTGCCTTTTGGAGTCACAAAAGGTAGCTCAGAGAGTAAAGCATCTGCCTGCAATGCAGGAGACCTGGGTTCGATCCCTGGGTCGGGAAGATCCCCTGGAGAAGGAAATGGCAACCCACTCCAGTACTCTTGCCTGGAAAATTCCATGGATGGAGGAGCCTGGTAGGCTACAGTCCATGGGGTCGCAAAGAGTCAGACACGACTGAGCAACTTCACTGGTGGTTTGGAGTCACAACACTGAAGTTTTATTTCATTCATTTGTTTAACAAATATCGACTGATTTCTTATAGGTATCGAGTGATGTGATTCGTGAATGAGATACAAACTCTCTTTCCTCAAAGTACTTTCAGTCCAGGAGGCCTGACAGACAAGTGAACAGAGCAGACATTTACAGTAGGGTGAGCAATATGATAAAGGCAGGAACATCCTGTTTGGGATACAGAGGAGGAGAACTTAGCTTATTCTCACAGTGAGGGTATCACAGTGAGGATAGACAAAGGGCTGGTTTGCCAAGAACAGGAGCTCTGAGTAATGTGTATGTGTACCCAGTTGCTCAGTCAAGTCTGACTCTTTGAGACCAGGCTCCGCTGTCCATGGGATTTTCCGGGCAAGAATACTGGAATGGGTTGCCATTTCTACTCCAGCAGATCTTCCTAACCCAGAGATCAAAACTGCATCTCCTGCATTGGCAGGTGGAGTCTTTACCACCGCACTGCCTGGGAAGCCTCCTCGTAACTTAGTATTCCTATATATTCAATATAGGATGATGAGAAATACTGAGGTGCAAGTTTCCTCTTTACCGTCAACCTTATCTCTCACACTTGCTTTCTATTGAGTTCAAATATGTCCTTGATGGAGGAAGCCCAGGTATTCCAAAACCAAGGCCCGAGGACCAGCCAGAGGACCCACCTGATGAGGTTACCTCTTCACCTGATGGCCAGAAGGACTAGGGCTTCCACAGCTTGGCTATTTGGCCACATTCTGGGGCTGTGAGTGTTTTTATTTTTTCTCTTGTGTATTTAGTTTTATGTCTGAATTTCAGAAAGACTTTCCACGTGTTTTACTGTTGATGTTTGAAATATTTATAAGTAGGTACAGATATGATCTCGTAAAAAGAGACATACCATTTAAGAAATTTAGAGAAAATGTGTCATTTTGGTGGAGCTGTCCAGCATTGGTACTCTCTGCCTAAGTATGGAGAATGTGCCAACTTATGACACTTGCCACGGCCTCTCCCATTTAGAGAAGCCAAGAAAGCTAGATGACTTTTTCAATTTTATCAGCTGGAGGGCAGACATCTAGGGTTGGTCAGTCAGGTGCATCCATTGGGGATGATGCCTATGGAACTACTGATGGAAAGGACCAGTGGTGTAGAGAGCTCCCCAGCCCAGCTGCCGACCTTTCCCGTGCCTTCAGTCGGCAGTGAGAGATGCTGCTTTGTGGGCTAACACTGGGCCGTGCTTCTGCCATCTGGCCTTCCTTTGTGTCTGTCTGTTTTCCAAGCCTGGATCTCTAGTCCTCCAGGCAATTCTAAGAGCTGCCGAACATTCTTCAGTGATTTTTTTTTTTTCTTAAACAATGTAGTTACTCACAACTAAAGGACACATATGCTTCATTATTATAATTTTAAAAGAGAAACTGGGGAGGATTCTTCACAAAGCAGCTTCTAATCTCATTGGCTTAGGCGCAGTCACTGCAAACAGAATCCACCCTAGCTAGTTTTAGCAGGAAGAGATTTAAGGCAGAGAGTTGACTTGTAATCATTCAGAGAGATGAAATAGATCTGGGTTGAACTTCATAAAACTCCTCCAATTCTTTGCTTATTTTTTGGCTATTGCTCACTGTCTATCTCCTTCATTAGAAGGTAAGCTCACAGCAAGGCAGCAGTCTTTGTTTTATTCCCTTTGTACTTCTAGACACCAAAACAGTCCGGTATACTGTAGGTTCTCAATAATACTTTAATCATAATGATAATACAAGGTATACAGGGAACTCTTGAAAGAGAGAATCCAGAAAAAAGGCCTTTTAGCCCATCCCCAAAGAAACCATAAATTACGGGTGACTTTTCTGAGTTAGGAGATATTTGGTCATACATCAGAGAACTTGTAGGAATACAGCCAGATTGGTTCACTATAAGGAGCGATTTATTTATTTTTTGCCAAAAGGATGAATCAATACATTTATATTTAATGTGTGTAATTTAGGCCATATGTCATGCAGAATCCTTCTGGTTTCTATTACTTGAAAATTTTGATTAGCGGCTTTATAAATAAATTCCAGAATTATGCAATTTGAGATAAAGCTAGGTTGACTTACAAACTGGAATCCTTTTGGGACTTCCCTGGAGTCCAGTGGTTAAGATTTCATTTTCCAATGCAAGGGGTGTAGGTTCAATCCCTGGTCAAGGAGTTAAGGTCCCAAATGCCTTGGGGCCAAAAAACCAAAGCATATAACAGAGACAATATTGTAAAAAATTCAATAAAGACTGTGAAAATGATCCACATCAAAAAATCATTTTTAAGAAGTTTATAAAAAATTGGAATAATTTGAACTAGGTAAGATTCAGTAAGTAATATACCAAAATTTATCTATGATGATGAATTTCTTCTAGGTTCTGGGGAAGAGTTTGAAAGGTTTTACAGGTAGACAAAAACCAGAGGAGAAAGGGCATGGTAATCTGGGCTTTACGTATAATCCCAATTTAAGCCAATCTAAAACGCTTGACTTCTGAATTACTACTTTAATTTGGGGGTACTACCTTAATTCTTGGTATGCTCTGTTATCTGTTATAATTCTGATTATCAGTTTTTACAAGAGTGCATATGCTGTTTGATTTGTTAGTATACTAGTAAAGTGATTAGGTTTGTGGGAACAGGAGAACCCAGGACTTTAACATATTGTATGTGCTTTATAAACTCACTGTCATTTTGGAAAGATTGACAAAAGGAGATCAGCAATTTCAGCCTCAGCAGTGAACCCGGCAGGCTGTTTGCTTGCTTTTTCCTCCCACCCCTCCTCCCTTCTTCCCTCCCTTGGAAACTTCTTTCCTTCCTCTGTCCCTCCATTCCTTCTCTCTCTCTCTCTGTTTCTTTTTAGTTCTATCCTTTATCTGTGTTTTGAAAAGCTGTACATGAGAGTGGAGTAAGATATCTCAATATTAAATTAAATTAATTCATGAAAATTCCATTAAAAGAACATTAAAAAATCTACTCTAATTCAATAAGAGCCAGGGAACTTGGAACAAGTTTGACACTTCTGCTTTTAATCACTAAATTTTTATTGATAGACCTTAAACAATAATCACTTATTTAGATAACCACATTTATTCTTCCAATAAATCCCACACCACTGTCAGTTCTTCCCCATGTCCAAATAAAAAGGAAAATAAAATGCCTTGAAGCTCTCATCAATTTCACAGGACATTGCTAAAATTATGTTAGAGTCCAAATATTTATAAAAATTAACTGTATAGTTAATTAATTGTACCCAAGTTAGTAAGCTGTCTACTTACAATACAGCTTTAGTTTCAAAATGGACTATTTTTATTTGTCAGTAATGTAGGCTCAGAAAAAGATGGATTTTCTTGTGTAGGCAAAACATTTTACCATAGCCAACTAGCTGGCAGAGTCTGGTGGCCAATTGAGCCCTGGGCTTCTGATCAAGCAGAAAGGTCTCCTCTTCCCAAAGACCTAATCACTTGATGCTAACAAAACAAACACAAAAATATATGTGAACTTGCAAATGCTTGAGAATCAGAATTACAAAAGACATTAGCGTCTACCAAGATGTTAAAGAAACTGTGGGTTTCCATTAGGGCTTCCCAGGTGGCACGAGTGGTAAAGAACTCACCTGCCAGTGCAGGAGACGTAAAAGACTCAGGTTCGATCCCTGGGTTGGGAAGATCCCCTGGAGTAGGGCATGGCACCCACTTCAGTATTCTTACCTGGAGAATCCCATGGACAGAGGAGCCTGGTGGGCTACAGTACAAAGGGTTGCAAAGAGTTGGATACAACTAAAGTGACTTAGTACACACAGGTTTCAATTCAGATTTCTTGATTTCAACAAATTTATTGTTTTCCAGTTTGTAAATGGTTCATTGTTTCACTCTCTTGACCATTTTGCTACTTGTGTGCAAACTCTTTTGAGGCAGAGAGATAGAAGTCACTGTACTTTTCACAAACAGTTGACAATTCTTGTAAAATCTTTTTCTCCCAAGAGGAGTTCTAAAATTTATTGGTTAAGGGGCTATTTGGGTGTTATCAATGATCTATCAAATTCTGACCTTAGGATAATCTTCTCCAACAAGCCTTTCTTCATTATTTGAGAGAGAAATTTCCATTTAAGCATGTATCTTCCTTAACTTCCCTTTTAAAAAATGAGATATCTGTTCTCAGTATCTATGAGTTTGGTTTGTTTGTTTGTTTGTTTAGATCTCACATATAAGTGAAATCATATGGTGTTTATCTTTCTCAGTCTGTCTTGTTTCACTTAGCGTAATGCCCACAGGGTCCATACATATTGTGGCAAATGGCAGAGTTTCCTTCTTTTTTAAGGATGAATAACATTCCATTATATATATATGTACATATACAGTGTGTGTATATGTACATATATAGCTATACAGATATCTATCTTTTCTTTATTCATTCATCCAGGGATGGACACTTAGATTGTTTCTGTGTCTTAGCTATTGCAAACAATGCTACAATGAACTTGGGGGTGCAGATATCTTTTTGAGTTAGAGTTTTTATTTTCTTTGAATAAATACCCTTAATTTTCTTTTGTCTTACCTCTTATTAATTACTCTGAAACATTCTCTCCCTTTTTTGCATATTGGTGTATTTCAAATGTACAATAGCACTATGCTAGAGATACCATGTGCATAAACACATACTTGAATCAAATAAGACTTTAAGTGCACCTGGGAGATTATTGTTAGCAGAATATTTAGTGTCACTCAACTTGAGAGCATCTGCTTTGTTCAAAGTACCCTATGGGATTCAGCAAGGAAGGGTTTTCTTTTTGTTAAACAATAGAAAGAACCAGCATCTGATTTGTCTTTTTGGAAACTGCCTATTTTCACATACTTGGGCTTCCCTGGTGGCTCAGACGGTAAAGAATCTGCCTGCAATGTCAGAGACCAAGGTTAGATCCCTGGGTCAGGAAGATCCCCTGGAGAAGGGAATGGCTACCCACTACAGATCTGGAGTGGGTAGCCTGGAGGATTCCATGGACAGAGGAGCCCAGCAGGCTATAGTCCATGGGATTGCAAAGAGTTGGACACAACTGAGTGACTAACACACACACACACACACACACACACACAAACTAGATCATGCTAAATAACACACTTAATTTTCATCTCAAGACTTCATTCTGCCTGGTAGAGAGTGAAAATGTGTCCTTTGTCAATTTAGGGTGAAGTCTGTCGAATCAGGATGATTTTCAGCTAATTCAAGGTTTCTCATCTCTTTGCTTCTTCTATTTGAAATCCTGGTTCATCTTGTATGGTCTTCAGCTGCATCCACTACTGTGTCCTTCCTGTCCAGCTGGGCAGCCCCAGCAGCTCTGTGGTCTCATGTCTGCAGAGAGAACATGTTGTTACTTGGTGAGGTTGCCTCAAGACTTTTGTTCTAGACACCCCATACAGGTATTTGTACTCAAGGGCTCCAGCCTCACCCTGGCGTGTGACAGAACTCCTAGCGGCATTCCTGGGCCCACAGGATATGAAGCACTGGTCTTCTCTTTGTTTTCCTACAGTCATGAAGGGACACTCTGTTGCCTCATCCCCCACCCCTGGAATCAGCCTAGGGGTGATGGGATGGGGATTAGGACTTCTCAGGAACACCCGTTGGAGTCTTAAATGCTCCCCCACATCCTTCCCCCAGCCTGACTCTCTTTTTTCTTTAGGGTTTGGAAAAACTGGCCTTCTTATTGATCATGTACTCTTTAAACTTTTCTGTTTTAACCTGGGATGTGGCTTTAAAACGTTGATTCCTTTATTCTAGGATTCTAGGCAACAGCCAACACCTGCTGCAGTTGCAAGAAGAAAAGATTGAAGGACAGAAGTCTCAGAAAGCCTGTCTTGTTCGTATCAAAATGTTTTCCTTCTTTACTGGGTTTTCTTAAGGCCCATCAAACCTACTCACTATTTTTATATCTCCAATTTAGTTTTCAACATTTTCTTTCTGTGTCTCTTTACTTTACAAGATCTGAATATCTGAAAGTTATCTAAATGATTAATTAATTAATCTAAATAATTAATATTAAAAATATCTAAAGTTTTACCTGTGGGTGTGTTTTGTGGCACCTGCCACAGTCTCTGTAGGAATTGCCAATTTCATTAAGAAAATTCCCCAATTTCCTTTCTAAATCATCCAATGATCTCAGCTAATCCTACCACTCTCTTCCTTCTCAAGCCTGGAAGTCATTTCTGGAGAATGGTGTTGCTATAAATATTTGTGGAAATATTAGCCATTAATGCAATTTTCCCACTTAGTGTGAAGTACTGGGCGGCATAGTTCTAATGACAGAACTCAATCTTGCTTGGTTATGGTCATAGAGAGAAAAATCCGAAGATCATTCATTCATGAATGAGGTTGTGTTGTGGTTCTGGGAGGAGCAGTGGGGTGGCAGTGTGCAGAGGCTGGGTGAGTTGACAGGGAGTGGGGCTTTGATGGTGTGGATTTTCAGAATGCTCAGTAAATTTTGTATAGAGTTTTTACTTGGCTCTGAATTTTCTTTGATCGTCATCTTGGACACTAGCATTTGCCTCACTAAGGCAGGTAATGCTGTGGTAGACGAAACTGTCTACCTGGACCCCATCCGTTCATCTGGAATTTGTTATTTTGTACCTAGGTGAGTGTTCAGGCATAAGCCATGTAGGTTAACAAGATGCAAGCAAAAAACTAAGGCACAAGTAGAGAGATAACTGACCCACATCACTCACGTTTTCTTCAGAGAGACTGAATTAAGTGACAAAGTTGTGGTAAGGTCAGAATTCAGTGGCTTGAACTTTATCAAGAAAGGTTCCCAGAATGATTCAGGATTGCACTACTTCAGAGAGGGGTCTTACCAGCGAGCAGCTAATAGAGTCACACAGATCTAACTGGATGAAGATCTGGTCCTAAGACAGCACTGTGTTGGCGTTTTCCCCGCTTCCAAACTCCAACAGTCCACATTTAGATTTCACTGTGTGTCCCACACTGGAGCCCTCACTTAATTTTGTTTTTGGGCTGGCATCACCATCTCTCTCCAACTCCAGACCATTGGCAGGTGGCATGTGTGTTTGTCCTCCTCCTTCAGAAGGAGTCCACCACCAGCTTGGAGAGGACAATCAGATCATCAGAAGCACCACAGAATGTACTTCTCCATCCAGCTCTCCTCCAACTTTATGTCTCCCCAAAGATGTCTTACATATTCTGCAAACCTGACCACCAGCAGACTGCCTCTGTTTCCCCCTCCTGGCTGGGCTCGAACTGGGAAAACCTCTAGTTGCTAATAATGGCCAAACCCACCAGCTGTGTTCCCACTCTGCCTGCTCATTTGCTGAAGACCTGAGCCCTGTCCCTGGAGCTTCTACTGTAATCCTTGAGAACTCAGATGGCCACTGCCTTCTTCTCTCTAAGCATTGTGCTCACGCTGGTGTGCCTCACTGTCCAGATGCATCGTTTCCCAGGAGGTTCCAGCCCCTCCACCAAATCTCTGAATGTTCTCCAACAAAAGCAGATCCTTAAACTCAAGCTGGAACCTTGGAAAATCTAAACACTTGCAGTCATAGAATCCTGTTTCCATGTATTTATTTTTTAATTTAATGAATTCCCAGAAGCACTTTTCTGATCATGTTTCCCAAACAATCTCTCCTGCTTTTCCCTTATGCCTACTCTTCGAGCCTCTCCTCAATCTTGAGGGACTTACTGGACTCCAAGAATTGTTTTGTTACTCCAAGCTCAACAAGCCGCAACCTAAACTGTGAGGCTGGTGACTGAGTTCTGATCGGCCTGGTTTGTTCTTCCTTATGTATCAGTAGGGTTAATTTCAGTGACTACCCTACAAGTAGTGTGTGGTTAGTGAGCTAGATTTGGAATTAGAGTGCCTAGGTTTGAATCTGATCCCTACAGTTCAGTTCAGTCGCTCAGTCATGTCCGACTCTTTGCGACCCCATGAATCGCAGCACGCCAGGCCTCCCTGTCCATCACCAACTCCTGGAGTTCACTCAGACTCAGGTCCATCGAGTCAGTGATGCCATCCAGCCACCTCATCCTCTGTCGTCCCCTTCTCCTCCTGCTCCCAATCCCTCCCAGCATCAGAGTCTTTTCCAATGAGTCAACTCTTCGCATGAGGTGGCCAAAGTACTGGAGTTTCAGCTTCAGCATCATTCCCTCCAAAGAAATCCCAGGGCTGATCTCCTTCAGAATGGACTGGTTGGATCTCCTTGCAGTCCAAGGGACTCACAAGAGTCTTCTCCAACACCACAGTTCAAAAGCACCAATTCTTCGGCACTCAGCCTTCTTCACAGTCCAACTCTCACATCCATACATGACCACAGGAAAAACCATAGCCTTGACTAGACAAACCTTTGTTGGCAAAGTAATGTTTCTGCTTTTGAATATGCTATCTAGGTTGGTCATACTTCCAAGGAGTAAGCGTCTTTTAATTTCATGGCTGCAGTCAACATCTGCAGTGATTTTGGAGCCCCCAAAAATAAAGTCTGACACTGTTTCCACTGTTTCCCCATCTATTTCCCATGAAGTGATGGGACCAGATGCCATGATCTTCATTTTCTGAATGTTGAGTTTTAAGCCAACTTTTTCACTCTCCACTTTCACTTTCCTCAAGAGGCTTTTTAGTTCCTCTTCACTTTCTGCCATAAGGGTGGTGTCATCTGCATATCTGAGGTTATTGATATTTCGCCCGGCAATCTTGATTCCAGCTTGTGTTTCTTCCAGTCCAGTGTTTCTCATGATGTACTCTGCATATAAGTTAAATAAGCAGGGTGACAATATACAGCCTTGATGTACTCCTTTTCCTATTTGGAACCAGTCTGTTGTTCCATGTCCAGTTCTAACTGTTGCTTCCTGACCTGCATACAGATTTCTCAAGAGGCAGGTCAGGTGGTCTGGTATTCCCATCTCTTTCAGAATTTTCCACAGTTTATTGTGATCCACACAGTCAAAGGCTTTGGCATAGTCAATAAAGCAGAAATAGATGTTTTTCTGGAACTCTCTTGCTTTTTCCATGATCCAGTGGATGTTGGCAATTTGATCTCTGGTTCCTCTGCCTTTTCTAAAACCAGCTTGAACATCAGGAAGTTCACGGTTCACATATTGCTGAAGCCTGGCTTGGAGAATTTTGAGCATTACTTTCCTAGCATGTGAGATGAGTGCAATTGTGCGGTAGTTTGAGCATTCTTTGGCATTGCCTTTCTTTGGGATTGGAACGAAAACTGAGCTTTTCCAGTCCTGTGGCCACTGCTGAGTTTTCCAAATTTGCTGGCATATTGAGTGCATCACTTTCACAGCATTGTCTTTCAAGATTTGAAATAGCTCTGATCTCTACAGTTAACTAGTTTTCTCTAGGTAGCTCACTCTAAGCCTCAGTATTCTCACCTGTAAAATGAGTCAATGGTATAATAATAACCTCGTGGGTTATTGTAAATATTCACTGAGACAACATATGCAAAGCACGTTGCACAGTACTGGGTACTTTATAAATATATGTAAATATTGTTATAATTATAAATGTAATTTATAATTATAATTATAAATAAATGATTGTGATACTGGATATGATTCAAGACTGCTTTCAGAAAATTCTAATCCTTGCATTCTGCATACTGCTAATATTTTTTTTATTACTGTGTTCTTAAATTATGGGGTGATTTAGGAGGAAAAAACATGGCCTCTTTGTAGAGGAGTGAAAACTTACAAATCTAGAGTAAAAAAAAAAGTGGTTTAATTTTTTGAACCTCTTCAATAACTGTTTCCTGTGTGGGTAATGTAATTACCAGTGGAAAAATGAATAAAAGCTAAAACTCTATAAATTACATTTTCACTGGCTTTCTTTGCTTATTTTCTAAGGGGATGATTTTGACTTTTGGAACATTTTTTTGCCACTTTATTTTTTATTCACTAAGACATGACATAGTGGGCGTTTTAATATATTCATTCATGTCCAGTTTCAACAAAACTGGGTGGGAATTAGTACCCCATAATTCATGTGCTAGGGTGTCTTATTACAATTATAAAATTTTATTATAAAATGTTTTTTTAATATTTATATTGTTAATTAAATGACGATGAAGCGTCATAAATTCTGAACAGAGAGTTATAGTCCGTTAGTCCCTGCTCAGACTTCTTATCAGCCAATCAGAATATTTGACTTCTCCATCTAACATATGCAGTTGTTTGATGGTAAAGCTTGCTGCTGCTGCTGGTTCCTTTCTGTACCTCTGGAGACTCTGAAAGAAGAAAGCTCTCAAAGTAGTTTATAATAACCCTTTTGAGATTATCACAAGGTGGTCATTTTCTTAGGGGCATTTTTAGAGTGCTTTGTAATCATTTAAAAAACCAAACAAACTCCTTTTGAGCTTTAGTTTCCAAGGTGTTTTCTATACTAGGGGTGGAAATATATGGTAACTATAAAAACATCAGTCACATCCTGATGGAAGGATTTCTGTCCCCCTTCACACACACGTACACGTAGTCACTACAGCTGTTGTGATTGGACGTTAAATGATGATGCAATGACCACCCAGGCATCAGTAAAAGGTAGGGAGCCAAGAAACCCTCAGGAGGAAGATCCAGACTTGCACTTTCCAAAAATGTAGCCAGTAGCCACACATGTGGCTATTAAGTACTTAAATGTCAGTAGTGAGACTGAAGAAACAAATTGAGAAATTTTTTACTTTTAATTATTTAAGATTTAAATTTAAACAGCCAATGAATTTTTAAAAATCAGTTTTTCAGCCATATAGTTAAATTTCTGTTTTTGTTTTTTGGTTGTTGCTTTTTTTTTTGGCTGCATTGCACAGCTTGCTTAGTTCCTTGACCATGGATTGAGCTGGGCCATGGCAGTGAAAACGCTGAGTCCTAGCCACTAGACTGCCAGGGAATTCCCAACACCAGTTATGTTTCAGTTGCTCAGTAGTCATATGTGGCAAATGGCTCTCAGACTGAGCAGTGCAGATATAGAAGAGACCCATCATTCCAGAAAGTTCTATTGGGTAGCAGTAATCTAAACAGCATATTAAAAAGCAGAGACATCATTTTGCCAAAAGGTCCAAGTCAAAGCTATGGTTTTTCCTGTTGTCATGTACAGATGTGAGAGCTGGACCATAAAGGAGGCTGAGCGCTGAAGAACTGATGCTTTCTAACTGTGGGGCTGGAGAAGACTCTTGAGAGTCCCTTGGATATCAAGAAGATCAAACCAGTCAAACCTAAAGGAAATCAACCCTAAATATTCATTGGAAGAACTGATGCTGAAGCCGATGCTCTAATACTTTGGCCACCTGTTGTGAAGAGCTGACTCATTGGAAAAGACCCTGATGCTGGGAAACACTGAGGGCAAGAGGAGAAGGGGATGACAGAGGATGAAATGGTTGGACAGTATCACTGACTCAAAAGACATGAGTTTGAGCAAACTCAGGGAGATAGTGAAGGACAGGGAAGCCTGGAGTACTGCAGTTCATGGGGTCGCAAAGAGTCGGACATGACTTAGCGACTGAACAACAATCTTCAGGGTCAAGGGGGATGCTATGAAGATGTAGGAGTCTTTTTTCCTTTTGTTCCACTGCATTATGTGTCCAAGCACTCTCAACACTATAAAAATGCAGGATTCAGAAGGAAGGAGAGATGATAGATAATATCAAACTTAAGGAGCCTCGTGGTGGAGAGCATTGTAGCCAACATGCTGGAAGCAGAAGCTGAGTTTTCTATTGCAAGCCAGGTGCCCAGATGTGCTGATGGTCAGAATGAATTTAGTGAAAGACCACAAAAGTAGTAGAGTTGAAGACAAACGTTGAAAATATTTCAACAGAGCCAGAGATGTAAGCATTTTCTTCTCCCCCCTACTTTTTTGTGTGGGAAGGACAATCCTGGAACCCAAACATCATCTTATTTACATTTCTTCTTAAACTGTAATGTTCATGTGAATCACCCAGGAATCTTGTTAAAATGCAGATTCTTATTCAGTAGGTCTGCACTGCAGTCCATTCTTCTCCATTTATGACAAGCAACTGGATAATGCAAACGGTCAAGGACTACTTAGGGTTGGAAGGATCCAGAATGTACAGAAAGCATTTGCTCCTCAGACCTTCTGTATAAACACTGTCCTAATTGCTGCTTTAAAAAAGTAGAAGATTGTACCTCTCCAGAAATCAATATGCCTTCAGTTTTAAACTCAGACTCGGGAAGTTTGGGAGTAGCAGGCGCAAGGAGTCTGTTGTTTTTGGTCCATTACTTGGAATCCCAAGACTGGTGTAAATTCATCCCAGTGTTTTTGTTTTTTTAAATAATTGCACAGCACTTTTTATTTTCTTCAATCAGAAAAATAAGTCCCATGTTTCTGGGAGGGAGACCAGGTATCTGCAGGCCCTGCTCTGGGTATCAGGACCCCAGAGGGTCAGGGTCCTCATGACTAAGCAGGGAGGAAGGCTTGGAGCTGGAAACCAGAATGAGGTGGGTGTGTGTGTGTCTGTGGCCTCCATGAACCAGATCAGTACTAGAGGTGACCATCACAGCCGGGTGAGATGGGCACACAAAGCCCTGAGTGGAAGCCTGGCCAGGGCATGCCTGCTGGCCCACGCTGCTCTTCCACCTGTGCCACGACTCCAGGGGTAAGGGGTGGGGACCCTTGAGTGCAGGTGTGGGTCCATTCCAATGTTTTCATAGAAAATTATGGTATACTTCAAATTTGAGTACCATTGACCTGCAAAAATTCAAATATCTAACATAAATGAAAAGAAAGTTACATGTTTCATTTTAGTATTGTGATTATTTTTCTAATACTAAGCCTTTGAACAAAAGGCAGTTTCTATCTGATACTATAATTCAGAGATAGTTGAAAAAGAAATTGATTTTAAGTAGAGACCAGCTATTGATCAGAAATGGGAATGGGAAACAAACATTTCTCAAATAAGGAAAAGTTCAGAATTAGAAGGCAGAAGAATTGTTGTTTGGAAAAATGCAATCAGGAATTTTCACAATATTTAGATGCACTATAGGACTCCCCTACTTTGAAAGATGGAGAGGCTGGGAGTAGCTAAGGACCAGAGGACTCAGAAGGAATGAGGTCTGTCTCTGTTCCTTGATTAAGTCTCGCATGACAAGCAGGATTGGCTGAGCAAGTGCAGCTGCATGAAAGGACTGTTGGGCTGCCTGGAGGCTAAGGCATCAGTGTGAGTATACCAGGAAGATTTAGACCCCAAACTAAAGATAAAGTTCCATTACTTCTACTCATATTAAGGCAGGAGGTAGATGGACCCCAGACTGAGCAGCTGTAGTTCATTCCGTATGGACAGATACTCCATAATAGCAATTGGAGAAGCTACTGCTGCTAAGTCGCATCAGTCGTGTCCGACTCTGTGTGACCCCATAGACAGCAGCCCACCAGGCTTCTCCATCCCTGGGATTCTCTAGGCAAGAACATTGGAGTGAGTTGCCATTTCCTTCTCCAATGCATGAAAGTGAAAAGTGAAAGTGAAGTCACTCAGTCATGTCCAACTCTTAGTGACCCCATGGACTGCAGCTTACCAGGCTCCTCCATCCATGGGATTTTCCAGGCAAGAGTACTGGAGTGTGTTGCCATTGGCTTCTCCGGAGAAGCTGAACCCTGCCCAGATAAAAGATAGAGACCACGCATTTCTCATTCTCAAAGTCAAGGAGACCTTCCCGACTATACAGTTCCTTGAAGGTCAAAAAGGGAGAGGGTACCACCAGAGTAGATGGTGTCAACCTGCCTGTAGGTTTCTTCACTGGAATTCCATCTTGGCTAAGAGACGCACGCACACCTGGGGGGATCCTGAGATATTCCAAATACAGACTCAGGACCAATCAAAGCAAAATGACTGGCCAGAGGAAATCTGAAAGAAACGCCCCATATAAGTGATTTCAACTATCAATACCATGAGGGCACACATACATCCCCCCCCTTGATCTCCCTCCCACTTCCCACCCCATGCCACCCCTCTGGATTGTCACAGAGCACTGGTCTGAGCTGTACTGGGTCTCTGCTGCTGTGTGCAGGCTTTCTCTGGTTGCAGCAAGTGGGGGCTGCTCTCTAGTTTCTAGGCATGCGCTTCTCATTGCAGAGGCTTCACTTGCTGCGGAGCACAGGTTCTAGGGCACGTAGGCTCAGTAGTTGGGGCACACAGGCTTAGTTGCTCCTCGGTATGTGGGATGGAACCTGTGTGCTTCATTGGCGGGTGGATTCTTTACTGCTGAGTCACCAGGGAAGCCCTCATTATACTGATCTTTTAAGAATTCTTTATAGGTGGCAAATTAGCTCCACCTTTGCAAATCTATTTCATCCTCATTTTCTCTCCGCCTTTCTCAGCATCTTCTTTTGTACTTTTAGGTCTCAATTTCTGTGTTATTTCTTCCAAAAGCTTTTCTTTGACTTCAGACTAAACTAGGGTCTCCTGCCTCATGCTCTTGCCACATGGTTGTCCCAAGTGATATTTTTATCACCCTTTTTGTAACTATCTGACTCCCTTACAAGACTAAACTTTGAGCAGGAATCAAGTCCACCATTATTATTGTTGTGTGTTCTACGTACAGTATGTACTGTGCCAAGGCCATAATAGGCACTCAACACATACGTGTTGAATGAATGAAGGGATCATTATTTGTTTTGAGGTTGGTTTTATCAAAAGTATTATAAGCACTTTGAAAGCAAAGAGGGGATATTTTCACTTCTGTATCTCTTACCAGGCAGAGTAAGTGTACATAGTAGATGCTTGATAAATATCTATTGAATAAAAATAGTCTACAACCATTTGGTTTTAGTGTCAAATAGTTTATGGCTTTAACGATAGGCAAAGTAGTGGTTGACTGTGACATTGAGTTCTAAGATTCTTATAAAAACTCTTTGCAAAATAAAAGATTTTCAAAATAGGGTCGAACTACTTTTATGAAACAGATTGGAAATATTTCCAGGATGCCAGACTATGAGCAGAAAATTGCCAGACATTCCCCAGGCCCCTGGGCAAGTGTTCGCACACCTCAAGGACAACCCTACTTTTCTTCAAAATACAGCTACTGAATTAAAATCACGCAGCAATTAGCAGATGAAAACCATGCTTTATTAAAAGAAAGGAAGTGAAAGGTGAAGTAGGCTGGCCAGTGCTTTATGAAGGCTTACTGCTTCCCTATTGTGTTTTTAAAATGTTACATTTCAAGGGACAGTTTTTTTTCAATTTGGTTTCATTTTCTGAGGCAACACTGCAAATAAAAATCACTCAGAGGACCCAGATTCTTGCCAACTCTTGCTGATGCTACAGAGCCATGCTTGAGTGTCTGAGTTCAACTGTTGTGAAAGATTGTTGTGAAAAAGAGATCAGGCAGAGTTGAGCTGCACCATGAGCAAAAGCTGTTCTGTTTTCACAGTGGGGGATCACTGCACACGCAGCAAGTGGGAAGAAATGAGAATACCTGCCTTGGAGATTTGAGAGGGAGAAATTGATTGTACACATTTAAATAGATGGGGCTAAGAGTTTTTCCTGACAGTAAAATTCCAGAATTCTAAGAAGGGAAATTTAAGAACAAATGCTTTGAGGTGGACACTGAGAAGTGTGAACTCTCTTTTATCCTCCTAAATCCTTCCTGGATGCAAGCCAGAAAACTTCTCAAGTCACTGGCATAGCTGTAAGTCTGTGGGCAGAGTGTGCTGAGTCCTTGCTGAGTCCCATGCAGGCTTGGGAACCCTGCTTGCTGTTTGCTGCAGAGATGTCTCTTGCAGAGGGAACTCATCTGGAAGGCTATGGAATCTTGGCTCCGGCTCAACTCATTTACCGGTCAGAAAAGGTGATGGAAAACGTGCTTTGGGAAAACACAGATGGGTATGTGAACCAGCAACCTTGCGCTTAACCCTTGATAGCCTGAGGGACTGGATCTCACAATGTGGTCCTGGAACTAGAAGCATCAGCACCAGCATAGGGACTTGTGAACAATGCCCATTCTGAGGCTGGGGTCTACTGTAGACCAACTAAATCAGAAACTCTGGAGGTAGGGCTCAGAAATATGTGTTTTAAGAAGCCCTGCAGGTAGTTCTGGCTACATCAAAACCTGACAGCTCCTTGCCTAAGATGCTCAGAGAACATGGAAAGTTTGTGTACCAAAAAGAATATAGTGACAATGACTCAGAATCAATGTATTACACATGCTAATAAAAGTAGGGAAAGACCAGACAGTCACAAGTATCTTGAGGTGTGGCAATTTCAACATCATTATCAGTACCAGTTAGTGTTAGGGAAGATCAATGTAGTAATTAGCTATTGCCATGAAACTGTTGTGCAGCAAACAAGCACAGCAACTCGCGGGTATGCGACGGTAGACCTGTCCTTCCTCCTGCATCTGCAGGGCTCCGTTGATCTCAGCTGGGCTCTCTTTTGTGTCTGAGGGCTTGTCAGATCTAGTTTGGGTTGTTTGGGGTGACTTGGCTTTGCTCTACATGTCCCTCATCCTTCTCCTGAGATTCCCAGGTAACACAGGCATGCCCTTTGTCCTGGCAATGGCGGAAGTGGGAAACATGCAGACACACGCAGGTTTCTTGAGGTCTAGGCTTAGTACTGGCACACTTGTCATTTCATCTCATTCTGTTGGCCAAAGCAAGTCACACGTCCAAGACCAGATTCAAGAGATGAAAAAACAGATTTGTCTTTTAAATAAGAGGGACTGTCACAGGGCAAAGGCCTAGATACGAGGAGGCGAGGAGGCGTGAAGGACTGAGGCTATTCATGTGATCAACCACAATCGACTGTAAATAAGCTTCTCTTTGAGCTCATTAGTAGCACTTGTGTAAACAAATCCCAAATTTGAATTTGACCTAGAAAAAAAAAGTATCTTTCCTTTTTGAAAAAAAATGTATTTTTTCCAGAAGAATACTGATTTTACTGACTTCAGTTGATTAACTGTGTGATTCTCAGTGAAGACATGGTAAGTCAGAGTAACTATGTGAAGAATTAGAGAAGGAATAAAAGGAAAGCAATTGTATTTTAAAACTCTAAATATGTTGATCATGTGTAAGTCATTTTGTTTCACAATGGATATCAAACCCAGTCCTTAAAGAAAAATTTTCTTATCTACCCTGGACTCTTATTCTTCAGTAAACTCCTGGCATTCTATATTTAAAAGGAGTCATCTTATATACACCTCTGTCTCAAACAGACTGTAAACTAGAGTCCACCACAGCTTTTTGGGCTGGCTTAATGATTGTGTTCATACTGTATTTCTAAGTAGCTGCTGACTCGGAGGTGTAGGGGGTAAGTGAGCTTGCCCACAGCTGCCAGGTGTGATCATTCATGGGCAGAGATTCAAAGAAGGGAGAAATCAGCATTGTGGGAAATGTGCTGCAAACACCCAGAGACAGGGAGATTCTTGCCTTTTTCCCTGCCAGGATCTTCGAAGTGTGGACTCAATAGAAGAAGTAGCAGGTAGCTATGGTCTAAACTGTCTTTAATGTCTGAAAATGAGCATTTCCCCATGTTGGTGGCCAAACCTCATTTTTTTTTTTTTTTTTTGCATGTAACAAAACAAAATGACTTTTTACTCACTGCCCTGAGTCTTAAAGTTGTTTATGAACTGAAAGAAACCTCAGACCATTTTTGAAAATACTAATTTTTCTGGTGAAAAGACAATCCCTAAAGCAATGACAGAACTTACTAGAAGTCACCTGATTGGTTAAGAAAGGCCAACCAGTCAGAAAGAGAAAAGGAAATATCATATATTAATATACATATGTGGAATCTGGGGAAATGGTATAGATGATCTTATTTGCAAAGCAGAACTAGAGACACAGATGAAAAGAACAAATGTATGGATACCAAGGGGCAAAAGGAGGAGTGGTATAAATTGGGAGATTGGGATTGTCATATATACACTGCTATGTATAAAATAGATAACTAATGAGAACCTGGGGCTTCTCAGGCTGTTCAGCAATACAGAATTCACCCACAGTGCAGGAGCCACAGGAGATGAGGGTTCAATCCCTGGGTTGGGACAATCCCCTGGAGGAGGACATGGTAACCCACTCCAGTTTTCTTGCATGGAGAATCAGACATGACTGAAGGGACTGCCATGCTCAGTCGCTCAATCATGTCCTACTCTTTGCTACCCCATGGACTGTAGCCCACCAGGCTCCTCTATCCATGGGATTCTCCAGGCAAGAATACTGGAGTGGGTTACCATGCCCTCCTCCAGGGGATCTTCCCAATCCAGGGATTGAACCCAGGTCTCCTACATTGCAGGTGGATTCTTTACCATTCTAGCCACCAGAGAAGCCCACTGTATAGCACAGGGAACTCCATGCTCTGTGGTGACCTAAATAGGAAGGAAATCCAAAAAAGAGGGGACATATGCATTTGTACGGCTAATTCACTTTGTTTTACAGCAAAAAATGACACAGCAGTGTAAAGCAACTATACTCCAATAAAAAAAAGAAAGGCCAACCAGAGAAGCTAGCTTGGTCATTATACTACACTTTTCCTTTTGGAGGGAAGTATTCATGGTTTGATGAATTAAGCACAAAATAGGTCCTGGACATTCACGGAATTCAATTTTCCTATTTATGAACTGGAGATAAATATGCTTGTTATGTGCATAGAATGTTTGAGTCAGGAACAATTTCTTTTCTTTTAAAAATTAGTAACTGTCATTAAGCGATTTGGAAAAAAGCACCACTGGCTAATCATTTTAAACCAGTTCACTTGGTCAACAGTGAGCTCCAGGACTGAGATAAGATATGCTAGGCATAAAATGAGTGGTGGAGTTCAATGTCTTTTCCAACAACTAGAGTTATTTGCTTAAGATGTTTATTTTAAAAAAGACCTTTGAGGTACGATATGAGCAGGGAGTGGGGCATGAGGACTGCTCTAACACCTGCCAATAAGTACTCTCAGGGCACCCCTCCTGGCCCCCTTGAATGAGGGGCTGCCAGAAGCAATGTCTAAAATTTGCTTGGAATTCATTTCTTCCCTTTCTTTTTTTTATGATGCTAAATCAGGGGATAAAAAGATAAACGATTGCAAAGCCTGGCACGTGAATGCTTCCCCACTGCGTGCCGCTTTTGTGGGGAGCAAGTAGCAGCCGCCAACCGCTGTTTTATTAATAATGAGGTATTCACATAAATTCCATGCAAAATTGATTTTTGACTGTTATATAAGAATCAAATACCAGGCTTTAAAAAGTAATTGAGAAATCTATTTGTAATTTACTTTGCCTATAAGAACCCGCTGTCCTGCCATAAACAATTTTACAGTATTTTCCCCCCTGTTAAACAGCTATTTTTACACATCTGTTTGGCCTCTCTTGGATGACATGCAGTCAGGAGGTGTAATGAATACAGGTTTGAAACAACATGTGGCCACAATTTCTTTCAATTTCATCTTCAAGGGGATCTCTTGCAAGTTGTGATATCATTTTCATCACAGTACAGGTGAAGTATGTTAATGGCTAATTATCTGACCCTGGATATTGACTGATGAATCATAAAAACACTTTGTGACAATAAGAAAGCATGATGAACTGGCTAAGCACTGCCAAAAAGAAAAAAACAAAACACCACACCCTGGAAACCAAAAAATAAAAAACAAAACCTCTCAAACACCCAAAACTAACAAACTGAAACATTCTGTTTCTCAAATGCCTTAAGGAGCCATGGTCCAATGAAAAAGTCTCCTGTAACGAAGATTTTTATTTGGTAATCTATTTAAGCAGTTTTGTATATATTTAAACATACAAGTAGTTTTGTATACATTAAAGTCAGCCAAAATTATTTAAGATGTAGCTTATTTATTTCTAATTTTTATTCAGATGGAGATTAGAGGGACAAAAAAATTAAAAACAGCTTCAAAAAGTCAATCTTTTACATATGTTGTATAACTTTTATGTATATTTCTTTGGTATTATTTTGCAGAAGTCTACATACTTAGTTCTAATGCTAATTTTTGTTTTCTTTTTTTTTTAGGGATTGTGAAGCCCTAGTATTTAAAAGAACTATTTGCCTCAGTTTTATTGAGGTATACATTACCTAGGATAAAATTCTAAGTGTACAGTTTAATAAATTCAGGTAATTGTATGTGGTTGTCTAACCATTTCCATGATCAGGACAGAACATTTCCATCACCCTAAAAAGTGCCCCTCTTCAATCAATCCACTCCCCCAACTCCTGCCGTCAAGGCAACTGCTGATTTACAGTCACTACAGTTTTGCCTTCTCTTGGATTTCATATAATTGAACCATAGTATTCAGTCCTTTGTGTGTAACTTTTTTTCTCTTAATGTTTTTGACATTCATCTATATTGTTGAGTGTATTAATACATATAAATACAGTATATTTGTTTCTGTGTTGAGTAGTATCCCGTGGTATGTATGTACCAAATTTGTTTTTCCATTCACTAATCAGTACTTGGGTTGTTTCCAGCTTTTGACTATTATAAATAATACTACTATAAACATTCATGTATAAGTGTTTGCGTAGACATATTTTTATTTCTTTGGGGTAAATATCTAGGAGTGAGAGTTCTGTGTCATATGGGGCTTCCCAGTGGTATGTTAAATTTATAATATTGGTAAACTGATGAACAGCGCTGGTGGTACAGAACCTGCCTACAAATGCAGGAGACATAAGAGACTGGGTTTGATCCCTGGGTCGGGAAGATCCTCTGGAGGATGGCATGGGAACCCACTCCAGTATTCTTGCCTGGAGAATTCCAGGGACAGAGACGTCTGGTGGGCGGCAGTCCACACGGTCGCAAAGAGCCGGACACCACTGAAGTGACTTAGCATGCGTGCACCACTGAAGTGACTAAGCCTGCATTCACATGTGATAAATAGTTCATGTAGTTTTAATTGGAATTTTTCTCATAATTTGTGATATTGGACATCTTTTCATATACTAATTGGCATTTATATATCTTCTTTTGTGAAGTGTTCAAATCTTTTCCCTATTTTTATTGTGTTTCCTTCTTATTGGGGCTTCCTTGGTGGTTCAGACAGTAAAGAATCCACCTGCAAGGCAGGAGACCCAGGTTCAATCCCTGGGTTGGAAAGATCCCTGGAGAAGGGAATGGCTACCAACTCCAGAATTCTTGCCCGGAGAATTCCATGGACAGAGGAGCCTGAAGGGCTCCATGGGGTCACAAAGAGTCGGACACGACTGAGAGACTAAGCACACCCTCTTACTGAGTTGTATAACTTTGTTATATATTCCAGATACATTTGTTAGATATATGTTTTGCATATCACAGTTTTTTGCTTGCCTCCCCTCCCCCACCTGTAGTTTTAATGAGGTATAATTGACATACAGCAGTCTGTAAGTTTAAGATGTACAACATAATGACTTGATTTATATATATTGTACTGTGAAATCATAACTTTGTCTTTTTAGCTCTTTTTTTTTTTTTAAGAAAAAAAGCTTTTAATTTTGGAAAAGTTAATTTAATGAATATTTTCTTTCATGATTTGTGCCTTTATGCCTTTTCTAACTGGATATCACAAACATTTTCTCCTGTAGGTCTTGTGTTTAAATCTATGATCTATTTTGAGTTCGTTTTTATATGTGATATAAGATACGGGTAGAGGCTAAAATTTTTCTGTTACAGATACCCAGTTGTTTTAGCTGGATATCCCATTTGCTGATTTTTTCATTTAATTACCTTGGCATCTTTGTCAGAACACCAGTTGGCCATGTACGTTTGGTTCTGTTTCTGGATTCCATTCTGTTCAAGCAATCTGCAAGTCTATCCTCGCTCTAACTCTCTTTCTCTTGATTTTAGTAGCTTTCTTATAAGTCTCAGAATCAAGTAGGGTAAATCCTCCAACCTTATTATTCTTTTTCAAAATGGTTTTGGCTAGTCCAGGTCCTTTGCGTTTTCAAACAAATTTTAGTGTCTGCTTGTCAGTTTCTTCAAAGGTGACTTGGGATTTTAATTAGGGTTAAATTTAATGTTTAGATCAATTTGGGAGAATTCATTCTGAAATATTAAGTACACTTTAAACTATTACTAAAATTGTAATAAGTACAACATGCACACTAAAATGTCACATGTAACAGTTTTTAACATCCTGGCAAAAATGAATGTCAGTTTCTGCAACCAGCTTAGCAACTGTTTTTGAAGACATAATAAGCTCTTTCTGTCATATCTGTTTAGTCAAGATATGACTTGAGATCACAAACCACTACTGAGACTATTAAAACTATTATTAAAAGACATTTGTACCTACTGAACCATGATTTTCTCCATTCTATGCACTCTAAATAAAATATAGCTTGATGTAAGAGGCCTAGCTAGAATGCCCATTGCAGCTGTGTTTATCAAGGCAGTTTCATTATTTCATTAATTGACTTTATAATAAATATATTATCAGCATATTTAGAAATTAGAATGTTCACAGATTTATACTAATATAATCTTCCTCAAAATGTTTCATACAGTTTAACTGCAGGCAAGATTTCGATTGAAATTCTAATAGAGAGTTAGAATAGAGGTACTGCATTTTATCAGAAAGAAAAGAGATTTGAAACAACAGAGACCTGAATTTAAACAACAGTTCTATCCCCAAGCGGCTGGAGCAATTTATTCATATTTATGAGCCCAATTTGTCCTTCTGTAAAAAGGGGATAATAATGCCTAACTCACAGGTGTGATGCAATGAAATATTATATGTGAAACACCTATAGATGATGTATATAAGGGAATGGTGTTAATAAGAGTGGGAGCAAAATGTAGGCCTTGGAATCTGTTGAAAATTTTGGGGGGGCCTGATGGATGTTGAAATGGATTGAAAGGCCAAACTAGGCAGTTTGTTCTCTGAATGGTTTACACCTGGTAGTGTGTTCTTCTTTGCCTCCAGGTCCCTAGTAGCAACTTACCCACTCAAAGCTCAGCGTGAAAACCATCACATCACTCAGCAATGTTCCAGGGGGAAGTCTGGGACTGGATGAGTAGTGCTAAGTTTAACTGACCCTCCACAATCTGTTTGGAAACCCTCATTCCTTAAAAACTTTCCATAAGTGCTAATAAGTGTTCTTCGTGTATTGGTCTTCAGTATACTCATGTATTTTTTCACTAGTTCCATTGACTCTCCCTTTACTCCTGTTTCACCCTTTCCTTTACTCATACTCAGCACAGGCATGTCAGTGAATAGTCATCCTGGGACCACTGTAAGCAACTACAAGCCGTCGATACTTGGCCTCAGCTGCTCATTCTTCACTGTCCTAATGCCATCGGAGGTGGAGTGGTGCCGTGAGACAGTGTGATGACCACAGACTGGGAGACAAGAGCCTCAGGGTCCATCACTTGACAATATGAACTTGGCCACTTTCCAGATCTCAGTTTCTTCCTTGATAAAATGCCTGACTTATTCAAGGGCCTGTCGTGGGGACCTGTATGAGAAATTGCGTGGAGAATTGCTTTGTCAACTGTAGAGGGCTATATAAACCTCTGAGGCTGTTGTCATGCGATGCTACTGTCAGCTTGCTCTATTTCCTCCTGCCACCAGAGCCACAGGAAGTTTCGTCCTATCTAAATTCCTCAACTTGAATGAAACAGAGCGGTAGTAGGTGAAGGTGGACTGGAGTGGAGTGGCGGTGGAGACCGTGGTGGCTACACACGCAGACAGGGAACCGGAGTCATAGGCGCCTGGAACTGCATAGGAGCACACAGGTCATCTCTTTCAGGAGAAATATTTTCTCCATTTATGTATGGAGAAAATAAGCACAGGCTCAAGAGCCCCAGGCTTAGTGGGGGGACTGGGGGGATTAGGCTTCACATTGGCATCTTACCTGAGTATCAGAGATGTGTGTATTTTGTAGTTTATGACTGAAGGAATCTAGACTGAAAGATTTGCAAGTGAGTTGAAGGACAGACAATTCTGGAAACAATTGAAATATTCTTGGTATCTGGTAAATAAACAGAAAACAAACAAGAAATGATTCCAACAAAAGGTGAAAAACTCTTATTTCTAATCTTTTAACAAATAAAGTAAAAAAGTTTTGGATGAGCTAGATGAGCTGAATTTTACTGATTTGTTTTTGGTTACTGGTCATTTTATTCAGTCATTTTTCTGGTTTACTGAATTTTACTGATTTACTTGCTATTTGTTTTAGTTGGTTAAATTGCCAAATGGCTGTGTCCAGAAATCTAATATATAAGTGATAAATGAATTTTTTAAATGTGGTATATCCATATAATGCAGTATTATTTAGCCATAAAAAGGAATGAAGAGCTGACACATGCTACAATGTGAATGACTCTTAAAAACATTGTGCTAACTGAAGGAAGTCAGATATAGAAGGCCACATATTCTATGCTTCTGTATATAGGAAATGTTCAGAATAGGCAAATAGTAACATAGGAACAGAAAAGAGATTAGTGATTTCCAGGGCCTTGTGGGAGAATGGAATAGGGAGTGAATGCTAATGGACGTGTGTTTTGTTGTTTTTTTTTTTTGGAGGGAGGGAACGTTGAAAATATTTTGAAATTAAATGGTGGTGATAGTTTCACAACCTTGTTAATATACTACAAAATCACTGAATTGTTCACTTCAAAAGGGTGAGGTTTATGGTATGTTAATCATATCTCAACAGCAACAACAACAAAATATATGTATATTTTAAAAATCTATCATGAGAAACATTCTCAAGCATTAGGAACAGAATTTTCTTGTCTCTCATCTATACCATGGGTGATGGTAGCGATAGTTTAATTGAAAGGAACAATAATCTTGGCAAGCAGTATGATATTGGGGAAGGCATTGCACTTCTCTTAGCCTTGGTTGCCTAATATATAAAATGAAGATAGTAAGTCCTGCCCTACCTATGTCACCAAGTAAACGTGAAATAACACTAACAGCATGCATTTACAAACTCTCATTATTTACTAGGCACTATGAGCTCGATAAAGGACAGAAATGGTATGGACATAACAGAAGCAGAAGTATTAAGAAGAGATGGCAAGAATACACAGAAGGACCGTACAAAAAGGATCTTCACGACCCAGATAATCACAATGGTGTGATCACTGACCTAGAGCCAGACATCCTGGAATGTGAAGTCAAGTGGGCCTTAGAAAGCATCACTATGAACAAAGCTAGTGGAGGTGATGGAATTCCAGTTGAGCTATTCCAAATCCTGAAAGATGATGCTGTGAAAGTGCTGCACTCAATATGCCAGCAAATTTGGAAAACTCAGCAGTGGCCACAGGACTGGAAAAGCTCAGTTTTCATTCCAATCCTAAAGAAAGGCAATGCCAAAGAATGCTCAAACTACCGCACAATTATTGCACTCATCTCACACGCTAGGAAAGTAATGCTCAAAATTCTCCAAGCCAGGCTTCAGCAATATGTGAACCGTGAACTTCCTGATGTTCAAGCTGGTTTTAGAAAAGGCAGAGGAACCAGAGATCAAATTGCCAACATCCACTGGATCATGGAAAAAGCAAGAGAGTTCCAGAAAAACATCTATTTCTGCTTTATTGACTATGCCAAAGCCTTTGACTGTGTGGATCACAATAAACTGTGGAAAATTCTGAAAGAGATGGGAATACCAGACCACCTGACCTGCCTCTTGAGAAATCTGTATGCAGGTCAGGAAGCAACAGTTAGAACTGGACATGGAACAACAGACTGGTTCCAAATAGGAAAAGGAGTACATCAAGGCTGTATATTGTCACCCTGCTTATTTAACTTATATGCAGAGTACATCATGAGAAACGCTGGACTGGAAGAAACACAAGCTGGAATCAAGATTGCCGGGCGAAATATCAATAACCTCAGATATGCAGATGACACCACCCTTATGGCAGAAAGTGAAGAGGAACTCAAAAGCCTCTTGATGAAAGTGAAAGTGGAGAGTGAAAAAGTTGGCTTAAAGCTCAACATTCAGAAAACGAAGATCATGGCATCTGGTCCCACCACTTCATGGGAAATAGATGGGGAAACAGTGGAAACTGTGTCAGACTTTATTTTTGGGGGCTCCAAAATCACTGCAGATGGTGACTGCAGCCATGAAATTAAAAGATGCTTACTCCTTGGAAGGAAAGTTATGACCAACCTAGATAGCATATTCAAAAGCAGAGACATTACTTTGCCAACAAAGGTTCGTCTAGTAAAGGCTATGGTTTTTCCAGTGGTCATGTATGGATGTGAGAGTTGGACTGTGAAGAAGGCTGAGCACTGAAGAATTGATGCTTTTGAACTGTGGTGTTGGAGAAGACTCTTGAGAGTCCCTTGGACTGCAAGGAGATCCAACTGGTCCATTCTGAAGGAGATCAGCCCTGGGATTTCTTTGGAAGGAATGATGCTGAAGCTGAAACTCCAGTACTTTGGCCACCTCATGCAAAGAGTTGACTCATTGGAAAAGACTCTGATGCTGAGAGGGATTGGGGGCAGGAAGAGAAGGGGACGACAGAGGATGAGATGGCTGGATGGCATCACCGACTCGATAGACGTGAGTCTGAGTGAACTCTAGGAGTTGGTGATGGACAGGGAGGCCTGGCGTGCTGCGATTCATGGGGTCGCAAAGAGTCAGACACAACTGAGCGACTGATCTGATCTGATTGCTAGTATTCTATATGAATGATTGCAATTTTCTTAGGAAATGTGAAGTATTCTTATCCTGATATTACAGGTTAAGAAAATAAAATAATTTGTTTATAATTGATATGCAAATGAAAAGTATGAATATATTGTCAATACTTAATTTCACAAAACCACTAAAAATAATGATTAATTTTTCAGTTTATTAAAGAGAGTTGTCCATTGAGAAACTCAGAAAATATGAAAAGCTATAGGGAAGAAACTTAAAACCAATTAAAAAACCCAAAGAAAACAAACACATATTATTGTATCTTCAGTTTTTTAAAAAGTATTAATATATGTATGCAAACATCTACATCAATATGTATATGTATATATATATTGGTTTTACATGATAAAAACACTATGGTATTCTGCTCAAAATTTTCCAAGCTAGGCTTCAACAATATGTGAACTGAGAATTTCCAGATTTTCAAACTGGATTTAGAAAAGTTGGAGGAACCAGAGATCAAATTGCCAACATCAGTTGGATCATATAAAAAGCAAGAGAATTCCAGAAAAACACCTACTTCTGCTTTATTGACTATGCTAAAGCCTTTGACTGTGTAGATCACAGTAAACTGTGGAAAATTCTCCAAGAGGTGGGAATACCAGACCACCTGACCTGCCTCCTGAGAAATCTGTATGCAGGTCAAGAAGCAACAGTTAGAACTGGACATGGAACAACAGACTGGTTCCAAATTGGAAAAGGAGTATGTCATGGCTGTTATTGTCACCCTGCTTATTTAACTTATATGCAGAGTATATCATGCGAAATGCCAGGCTGGATGAAGCACAAGCTGGGATCAAGATTGCTGGGAGAAATATCAATAACATCAGATATGCAGATGACACCACCCTAATGGCAAAAGCGAAGAGGAACTAAAGTCTCTTGATGAAGGTGAAAGAGGAAAGTGAAAAGGCTGGGCTTAAAACTCAACAGTCAAAAAACTAAGATCATGGCATCTGGTCCCATCACTTCATGGCAAATAGATGGAGAAACAATGGAAACAGGGACAGTCTTTATTTTCTTTGGCTCCAAAATCACTGCAGACGTTGGCTACAGCCATGAAATTAAAAGACGCTTGCTCTTTGGAAGAAAAGCAATGACAAACCTAGACAGCATACTAAAAAGCAGAGACGTTACTTTGCCAACAAAGGTCCGTCTAGTCAAAGCTATGGTTTTTCCAGTGGTCGTGTATGGATATGAGAGTTGGACTATAAAGAAAGCTGAGCACAGAACAATTGATGCTTTGAACTGTGGTGTTGGAGAAGACTCTTGAGAGTCCCTTGGACTGCAAGGAGATCAAACCAATCAATCCTAAAGGAAATCAGTCTTAAATATTCATTGTTAGGACTGGTCATGAACATTCATTGGAAGGACTGATGCTGAAGCTGAAGTTACAATACTTTGGCCACCTGATGTGAAGAGCTGATTCATTAGAAAAGATCCTGATTCTGGGAAAGACTGGATGTAAGAGGAGAAAGGGACAACAGAGGGTGAGATGGTTGGATGGCATCTGTGACTCAATGGACATGAGTTTGAGCAAGCTCTGTGAGATAGTGAAGGACAGGGAAGCCTGGCGTGTTGCAGTCGTGGGGTTGCAAAGAGTCAGACATGACTGAACAACTGAACAACAGCAACAGTTCTGCTTTAAAAAATAATTTTAGTAGCTGGTTATGGATATACCCTTTTAGTCTGTGTACTCAGACTGGTGAAAAATCTGCCTGTAATGTGGCAGACCTGGGTTTGATCCTTATGTTTGGAAGATCCCCTGGAGAAGGGAAAGGTTACCCACTCCAGTATTCTGGCCTAGAGAATTCCATGGACTGTATAGTATGTGGGGTCACAAAGAGTTGACGGAGAACCTTTCACGTTCACTTTCTTTCAGGCTGTTGGTTAGTAATTGAAAAATTTGGTTTAAAGTGAGTGAGGCAGACACTGTTGTCATCTCCTGCCAAAACACTTCCCCTCTTTGTCTAGCTGAAATGACTCTGCTTTTGTTCAGATGTGTAGAAAGGACTTGTTCAGAGAAGGTGCACATTCTCTAGGCTGGGAGGATAAACTTGGATATCCGTGTAAGCCCCAACGTTGAGCTGCCTATGATTGTTCTAAGCCAGTCCCGACGGTCTCATTCTTTTTGCCAGTGAATAGTCTAGGGGTTACTATGTGATCCAGTTCTGCCGGACAGACAAGGGGAAGTCTGCTAAGGGCTTTTGTTAAAGGGTTTCCTCCTGCTAAGGAGAGAGAAGCATGAGGCAAAACTTCGCCATCTCCAATCTCCAACTCTCCTGCCATCGGCTCCTTGGAGCTGTGGTTGTCATCTTGTGAACACTGAGGGGAAAGCTAAGAGCACCTCAGGGATGCCAACTCAGAGCCCTGCTGTGTTCTAGTCGCTGGATTAATCAACCTTGGAACCACATGCTTTCAGACTCCTATGTGAAATAATGAGTGCTTAACTAACTGTGGCCCAAAGTGAAATAGCTGATGGGAGCAGTAAAATAAATGATGTGGAATTATTCTTAAAATGCACATGCTTCTTCCCTCCCCCCGCTTTGTTATTTATTTTCCTTCCAGTTTTACTGAGATAAAATTGACATACAACTCTGTAGAAGTACAGCATAATAATTTGACTTACATATATCACGAAATGATTAACATGTTAAAGTTGAGTAAACATTCTTCATTTCATATAGATACAAAACAAAAGAAAAATATTTTTCCTGTGATGAGAATTCTTAGTATTTATTCTCTTAACAACTTTCATATATAACTTACAGCAGTGTTAGCAATATTTATCATGTTGTACATTAAATCCTTAGTATTTACTTATAACTGGAAGTTTGTACCTTTTCACTACCTTCATCCAACTCCCCCACCTCTCCCAGCCCTGCCTCTGGTAACCACACATCTGATCTCTTTTTCTAATGAGTTTGTTTGTATGTGAAGTATGATTGACCTATAACACTAAGGTGTTTTTATCTCTCTCACTCTCATCTGATTGTGAGTATTCAGCAAAGTTTTCTAAAGGCAACATGACTTGATATACCACAGTAGATTGAAAACTGAAGCAATGTGAATAGCCAACTGCCTTCAATTATGCCAGGTATTAGAAACTTATAACAGTTTCACCACTCTAAATATTTCTGGGAATGTACTTACTTATTATAAAACTATGTTATTAATTTAACATGTAATGATAACCTCAGATATGCAGATGACACTACCCTTATGGCAGAAAGTGAAGAGGAACTAAAAAGCCTCTTGAAGAAAGTGAAAGAGGAGAGTGAAAAGCTTGGCTTAAAACTCAACATTCAGAAAACGAAGATCATGGCATCTGGTCCCATCACTTCATGGGAAATAGATGGGGAAACAGTGGAAATAGTGTCAGACTTAATTTTTGGGCTCCAAAATCACTGCAGATGTTGACTGCAGCCATGAAATTAAAAGACGCTTACTCCTTGGAAGGAAAGTTATGACCAACCTAGATAGCATATTCAAAAGCAGAGACATTACTTTGCCAACAAAGGTCCATCTAGTCAAGGCTGTGGTTTTTCCAGTGGTCATGAATGGATGTGAGAGTTGGACTGTGAAGAAAGCTGAGCACCGAAGAATTGATGCTTTTGAACTGTGGTGTTGGAGAAGACTCTTGAGAGTCCCTTGGACTGCAAGGAGATCCAACCAGTCCATTCTGAAGGAGATCAGTCCTGGGTGTTCTTTGGAAGGAATGATGCTAAAGCTGAAACGCCAATACTTTGGCCACCTCATGCAAAGAGTTGACTCATTGGAAAAGATGCTGGGAGGGATTGGGGGCAGGAGGAGAAGGGGACAACAGAGGATGAGATGGCTGGATGGCATCGCTGACTCGATGGACGTGAGTTTGGGTGAACTCTGGGAGTTTGTGATGGACAGGGAGGCCTGGTGTGCTGCAATTCATGGGGTTGCAAAGAGTCGGACACAACTGAGCGACTGAACTGAACTGAACTGAATGGATTTATTATTGGCTTCCCTGATAGCTCACTTGGTAAAGAGTCCACCAGCAATGCAGGAGACCCTGGTTCAATTCCTAGGTCAGGAAGATGTGCAGGCAAAGGGAAAGGCTACTCACTCTGGTTTTTTTGGGCTTTCCTTGTGGCTCAGCTGGTAAAAATGCACCTGCAATGCGGGAGACCTGGGTTGAATCCCCGGGTTGGGAAAATCCCCTGGAGAAGGGAAAGGCTACCTACTCCAGTATTCTGGCCTGGAGAATTCCATGGACTGTATAGTTGCAAAGAGTTGGACACAACTAAGTGACTTTCACTTTCAGTGGATTTATTATTGTTATTTTTAAAATGAATTAGAAGTTTATAATTCATTAATTTTTAATATGGCAAATGTCCATAGATATTTCCACAAAGAGAAGCTATTTAAGGTTCTCAATCATTTTTAACAGTGTAAGTTCAGTTCAGTCCAGTCACTCAGTTGTGTCTGACTCTTTGCGACCCCATGGACTGCAGCATGACAGGCCTCCCTGTCCATCACCAACTCCCGGAGTTTACTCACACTCATGTCCGCTGAGTCTGTGATGCCGTCCAACCATCTTATCCTTTGTTGTCCCCTTTTCCTCTGGCCTTCAATCTTTCCCAGCATCAGGGTCTTTTCCAGTGAGTCAGTTCATCACATCAGGTGGCCAAAGTATTGGAGTTTCAGCTTTAGCACCAGTCCTTCCAGTGAATATTCAGGACTGATTTCCTTTACGATGGACTGGTTGGATCTCCTTGCTGTCCAAGGGACTCTCAAGAGTCTTCTCCAACACCACAGTTCAAAAGCATCATTTCTTTGGTGCTCAGCTTTCTTTATAGTCCAACTCTCACATCCATATGTTACTACTGGAAAAACCATAGCTTTGACTAGACGGACCTTTGTTGGCAAAGTAATGTCTGCTTTTTAGTATGTTGTCTAGGTTTGTTATTGCTTTTCTTCCAAGGAGCAAGCATCCTTTAATTTCATGGCTGTAGTCAATGTCTGCAGTGATTTTGGAGCCCCCCCCCAAATAAAGTCTGTCACTGTTTCCCCATCTATTTGCCATGAAGTGATAGGACCAGATGCCATGATCTTAGTTTTCTGAATGTTGAGTTTTAAGCCAACTTTTCACTCTCCTCTTCCACTTTCATCAAGAGGCTCTTTAGTTCTTCTTAGCTTTCTGCCATAAGGGTGGTGTCATCAGCATATCTGAGGTTATTGATATTTCTCCCAGCAAACTTGATTCCAGCTTGTGCTTCATCCAGTACAGCATATCTCATGATGTACTCTGCATAGAAGTTAAATAAGCAGGATGACAATATAGAGCCATGATACATTTCTTTCCTGATTTGGAACCAGTCCGTCATTCCATGTCCAGTTCTAACTGTTGCTTCTTGACCTGCATACAGATTTCTCAGGAGGACGGTCAGGTGGTCTGGTATTTCCATCTCTTTCAGAATATTCCACAGTTTGTTGTGATCCACACAGTCAAAGGCTTTGGCATAGTCAATAAAGCAGTAGATGTTTATCTGGAACTCTCTTGCTTTTTCGATGATCCAACTGATGTTGGCAATATGATCTCTGGTTCCTCTGCCTTTTCTAAATCCAGTTTGAACATCTGGAAGTTCACGGTTCACATACTGTTGAAGCCTGGCTTGGAGAATTTTGAGCATTACGTTGCTAGTGTGTGAGATGAGTGCAATTGTACGGTAAGTTGAGCATCCTTTGGCATTGCCTTTCTTTGGGATTGGAATGAAAACTGACCCTTTCCGGTCCTGTGGCCATTGCAGAATTTTCCAAATTTGCTGGCATATTGAGTGCAGCACTTTCACAGCATCATCTTTTTAGGATTTGAAATAGCTCAACTGGAATTTCATCACCTCCACTAGTTTGTTCATAGTGATGCTTCCTAAGGCCCACTTGACTTCACATTCCAGGATGTCTGGCTCTAGGTGAGTGATCACACCATCGTGATTATCTGGGTCATGAAGATCTTTTTTGTATAGTTCTTCTGTGTATTCTTGCCACCTCTTCTTAATATCTTCTGCTTCTGTTAGATCCATGCCGTTTCTGTCCTTCGTTGAGCCCATCTTTGCATCAAAAGTTCTCTTGGTGTCTCTAATTTTCTTGAAGAGATCTCTAGTCTTTCCCATTCTATTGTTTTCCTCTATTTCTTTGTGTTGATGACAGAGGAAAGTTTTCTTATCTCTCCTTGCTTTTCTTTTTTTTTTTAATTTTATTTTATTTAACTTTACAATATTGTATTGGTTTTGCCATATATCAAAATGAATCTGCCACAGGTATACATGTGTTCCCCATCCTGAACCCTCCTCCCTCCTCCCTCCCCATACCATCCCTCTGGGTCTTTGAAACTTTGCATTCAAATGAGTGTATCTTTCCTTTTCTCCTTTGCCTTTCACTTCTCTTCTTTTCTCAACTATTCATAAGGCCTCCTCAGACAACCATTTTGCTGTTTTGCATTTCTTTTTCTTGGGGATGATGTTGATCAATGTCTCCTGTGCAGTGTCACAAACCTCCGTCCATAGTTATTCAGGCACTCTATCAGATCTAATCCCTTGAATCTATTTGTCACTTCCACTGTATAATTGTAAGAGATTTGATTGAGGTCATACCTGAATGGCCTAGTGGTTTTCCCTACTTTCTTCAATTTAAGTCTGAATTTGACAATAAGAAGTTCATGATCTAAGCCCCAGTCAGCTCTTGGTCTTGTTTTTGCTGACTGTATAGAGCTTCTCCATTTTTGGCTCCAAAGAATATAATCAATCTGATTTCAGTATTGACCATCTGGTTATGTCCATATGTAGAGTCTTTTCTTGTTTTGCTGGAAGAGAGTGTCTGCTATGAACAGTGAGTTCTCTTGGCACAGCTATTAGCCTTTGCCCTGCTTCATTCTGTATTCCAGGGCCAAATTTGCCTGTTATTCCAAGTAGTTCTTGACTTCCTACTTTTGCATTCCAATCCCCTATAATGAAAAGGAAATGTTTTTTGGGTGTTAGTTCTAGAAGGTCTTGTAGGTCTTCATAGAACCGTTCCACTTCAGCTTCTTCAGCATTATTGGTTGGGAGATAGACTTGGATTACTGTGATATTGAGTGGTTTGCCTTGGAAATGAACAGAGATTATTCTGTCGTTTTTGAGATTGCATCCAAGTACTGCATTTTGGACTCTCTTGTTGACTAAGATAGCTACTCCATTTCTTCTAACGGTTTCTTGCCCACAGTAGTAGATATAATGGTCACGTGAGTTAAATTCACCCATTCCAGTCCATTTTAGTTTGCTGATTCCTAAAATGTCAATGTTCACTCTCGTCATCTCCTGTTTGACCTCTTACAATTTGCCTTGATTCATGGACCTAACATTCTAGGTTCCTTGCAAAAGAGTATAAATGGACCAAAAATCTTGAGAATGACTGCTCTAGATTTTGTTGATTTTCCTCTGTTGTCTGTAACAGTAACTTCCTTTCCTTCCTTTTTTCTTTTCTTTTTTAGCAATCTGCTTTTAGCTAAGTTTTGCAAAGCACTCAACTTTCATGGAAATAGCTATTGTCTTTCTTTTGCATTCATAACAACAATAGCAGGTTCCAAGTCTGTGCAAAGGCCTAGGCACAAACGCATCCCACTCTTGGTAAATGTCCACCTAATTGTGGGGAGGGAAAGTACATGGGTTTATGAATGAGGAATATTCAGTGTGTTTAACAGAGTCCTAATAAGTGACAATAATCGATAGACTACTGACCATTCAGGCAAGTTAGTTAAGTAGAAGCACATCAAGAACACTTCCAGTTTATGTTCTTAACCATTTTCATTTTCACATTATTGAACAAATTTTTGCTTAAACTTTTTAACCTTAAAAAAGCAAAGCTAGAATTAATGTTTTTATATGTAAATCTTTGCATAAATATTTTTTATGATAAATTCCTAGAATAAGAATTGATACATCCAAAAGTTATGGACATCTTCAGTGGTTAAGAGTCTGCCTACCAATGCAGGGGACAGGGGTTTGATTCCCTGGTCTGGGAAGATCCTGCTTGCCTTGGAGCAACTAAGCCTGTGCCCCACGACTATGGAGCCTACACTCTAGAGCCAACTAGAAACAACTATTAGCCTGTGTGCCTAGAGCCCCATGCTCTGCAACAAAAGAAGCCACTGCAATGAGTAGACTGTGCTCCACAGCTAGAGAGCGGCCCCCACTCCCCACAACTAGAGAGAACCTGTGCCCACCAATGAAGACCCAGCAGAGCCAACAATGAACGAACGAATGAATTTTTTTTAAATCCTTAGGGAAAAATAATTGTTTTATCTAAAACAAAGTTATGGACATCTTGAAGGGTTTTTGTGTATATAATCAAATTTCTTTCTTAAAAGATCATATAAATTTGTGCACCTATCATTTTCCATGTGTTTGCTAATTCAAAGTATTATCATTAAAAAGAAGCTTGCCAATTTTAACCCCAATTTATGGCTTTCATTTCTAGAAATAATTTATTTGATATAGTAAGATTGAATACTTTAAAAACATTAAGAATTTGTGTTTCTTTCTCTGTGACTTTCCATTTTGTGTCTTTGACCATTTATTTAGAGAGGTGTACTAGCCAGGATTCTTGGTTACAAATGGCAGGAACTTTCAGTTAACTTTAGAAGATACCACTTAAGAAGAAGAATTGGCTGCTAAGGGTGTTGAGTAGCTCACAGAACTGAGAGGAAGGCTCAGAAACAGGCTTGGGCAGTAGCCAAAGAGAGACCAGGAACAACTGACATTCTGCCACAAGAACAATTAAGTCATCACAGCTACCACGGGCTGTAACTGGACAATGGTTGGCACCATGGTTGTGTGACAACGAATCCTCTGGCCTTTGAATTCCACTACAGCATCTGTGAATAATCTCTAGTAGATTCTATGTTTCTGTCTCACCTTCAAAAAGGGGAAGGCTCAGCATATGATTTGGAGAAGGCAATGGCACCCCACTCCAGTACTCTTGCCTGGAAAATCCCATGGACGGAGGAGCCTGGTGGGCTGCAATCCATGGGGTCGCTAAGAGTCGGACACGACTGAGTGACTTCACTTTCACTTTTCACTTTTCTACATTGGAGAAGGAAATGGCAACCCACTCCAGTGTTCTTGCCTGGAGAATCCCAGGGACGACAGAGCCTGGTGGGCTGCTGTCTACGGGGTCGCACAGAGTCAGACACGACTGAAGCGGCTTAGCAGCAGCAGCAGCATATGATTGGCTGTGTTTAGATCACATGGCTTCCTACCATTGGCCAGTGGGCAAGGATGGCAGCCTGTCCATAGGGGAATTTCCTCCAAATTAGAGGGGTGTTGGAAGTGGGCACCTAAACTATAGAAACAGCTGTGTGAGCTTTTTATACACAAAGTATATCAACCTATTGTCTGTCACATAACAAAAAATATTTTACCACTTTGCTTGCTTTTAAACTTTATTTATATTTCTCTTTGAAGTAGAGACATTTAACTGTTTTGATGCAGTCAAGCCTATTGGCTTTTTACCTTTTTGATATTTTCCATCATGTCTATGCCTGGAAAACCTTCCCCTAATCCTTACATTATGTATTCATCTACTTTCAAAGGTTTTGAAGTAATTTTTAATTTCTTCAGTTTTACATTTATGTCTTTAAACTTTGTGTGCATGTGTGTTGTGTAAGCAAAGGATCTAATTCCTGTCCACCCTCTGTCCTTTGTAGCTATCCTTCTGATTATATTGGAACCTTTTTAACATGCTAATTCCTTTAGATATCATGTGTGTTTCTAGGTGTTTATTCCATTCCATCAATCTACCCAGTGATTTTTGTAGCAGTTTTTTACAGTTTATTTTATAGTTTAATTGTGCAAACTTTATAGGACATTTTAATCATTTCATTACTCATTTAATCTTCCAAAAATTTGTTTATTCCTTTTTTTTGTTTGCTAAACATTAGAAATATTTTGCTGAATTTTGAAAATTATCCCCATGAAGATTGAGTTAGATCCTCAAATTAATTTTAGAAGAAATTTTTTTAACATCTTTATAAAATTGAGTTTTCCTATTTAGGAACATTTGTTCACATCTTTCTTTGTGTCTTGATAAAATGTGACATTTGTTCATTTTGTTTCTATATCTGAGTTTTAAAGATTATTCTTGTTTGAAACTTAAAAAAATTCACTGGTAAATCACTCTAACCATTGTACCTTTGATAATTTTCCATTTTCCCCACAGCTATTAGTATTTGTTCAGATTATCTACTTCTTTCTCTACACAATCAATGATTTATATATTATTATGAAATAGACCAGTTTATCAATATTTATAAATTTATTAACATAAAGAATAATTCATTTAAAATTATAATGTATCTGATATACTCTATTTCTTCTTACTGAAATGCTTTTTGTTTTTTCTTTTTATCTGTTTTCTATAGTAGGTTTGCCAGGTTTTTTCCAAAGAGCCAGATTTTGTTTGTATTTATCATTTAGACTCTTTGTTGTTTTCTAATCCTATAATAGCAGTGATTAAAGGCAAAGACTTTGGAGTCAGATAAACCTGGAATAAATCTTGATTTTTGTCATTTATTGACTCTGTGATCCTGAGCAAATTACTTAATGTGCTGAAATCTTAATTTTTTAATTTATAAAATACAATTAATAATACCTATCTCTCCGGAATAAAGTGAGAGTTCAACAAGATAATTGTATAAGGTATTTGGTTCAGTACCTGACTCATGATCAGTGCTCAAACATCTTTATCATTATCATTTTATTTTCAACTTATTTTTATCAATTATCAGATTAACCAGTTTATCATATTACCTATTTTTATGCTTGATTTAAAAATTTATTAGACAATATGAATTCATTCTTGATTAGAATTCTGGCCACATCCCGCAATTTTTATTAGTATTTTTAGTCCTGTTATTTCTTAGTTATGCTATTTATAATCTAGTCTATAATGAAGCATTTGATATCCCTTGTAACTTAGTATAGAAGAGTGTTTTCCAAAAATTCAAAGTTATTGGTTTTGCTTATTTATGATTTTTTTGTTTAAATATGTGATAATAGTTTTTGTTTTGATTGTTTCATGGTTAGAAACATGTAGAATTTCTGCTTTGGGAATTAATTGTTGCCTTTTATGGTCTGATATATGGGCATCACTTATTAACTCCTGCTCTGCTGTTTGGTACATAAAAAATTTGTATTTTCAAATCTGCTATGCTTTAGGGCCATCAAAATTTGTTGTGGTGGTGGTTAAGAAAATCCATAAGATTAAAAATTTTAAGTGCGCAGTACAGTATTATTAACTGTATGCACACTATTGTAACACAGATCTGGAGAACTTTTTCATCTCGCATGACTGAAACGCTCTACCTATTGAATAACTCCTTGTTTTTCACTTCCCCAACGCCCTGGCAACCACCATTCTACTTTCTCCTTCTAAGAGTTTGATTACTTTAGATACCTCAGATAAGCAGAATCATTCAGTATTTGTCTTTTTGTGATTGACTTATTTCCCTCAATATCCTCAAGCTTCATCCATGTTGTAGCATTAGATAGGATTTCCTTCATTTTAAGGCTGCATAGTATTCCAGTATACATATACACCACGTTTTGTTTATCTATTTGTCTGTCAATGGACATTTGGGTTGCTTCCACCTCTTGGCTACTGCAAATAGTGCTGCTATGAGCATGGGTGTACAAATATTTCTTCAAGATCCTATTTTAAGTTCTTCTGTCTATATATATAACCAGTATTGAGACTTTTAGGTCATACAGTTGTTCCGTTTTTAATTTTTTGAGGAGCCTCCGTACTGTTTTCCATAGTGGCTGTATTATTTTATATTCCCACCAACAGCGTGTAAATGTTCCGGGCTCTCCGAATCCTCACTAACGTTTGTCATTTTCTGCTTTTCTGATTGAGGCCATCCTAATCGATATGAGGTGATATTGCAGTGAGGTTCTGCTTTGCATTTCCCTGATGATTAGTGATGTTGAACATTGTTTCATATGCTTCTTGGCCAATTATATATCTTCCCTGGAGAAATGTCTATTCAAGTTCTTTGTCTGTTGTTGTTGTTATTGAGTTTTAAGAGTTCTTTTAAAATTATGAATTATTTTAATTGAAGTATACTTGATTTAAAATAATAGCAATCCTTTTTTATTTACACATGTTCTTTATATCTCGCATTGCTGTCTCTTGTGACCTCGTCTCTTCTCATGGATATCTACTCCTGTCCCATAAAGGGCATTACTTCTTGAATTCTACTGAAGATGAACTTACTCTGAAAATGTCTTTCAATTCCTGTGGTAAATTGTTTTCAGAGGTTTGCATTCCCTCTAAGTCTTAGGACAATAGTCTCTATCTCTATCTCTTTGTTATTTATCAAAATACATCTGTTAGTTATTCTTCTTGTCATTTTTCTTAACACAAAAGATCTATCCAGACTTGGTGTTTCTAGCGGGTTCTATTTTATGTTCACTCAAAAATGAGTTCAATTCCCTTTCCAGAGCTCTATCCAGAGTGCAAGTTGATTGCTCGATTTCTGGTGTTTGACTTGCTTTCATTCCATTAATGCCCACCCAGTGTTAGCTCTTGTCATACTTCCATTACATTTCTTTCTGATGTGAAGTCTGTAATATTCAGTATGAATGGCAGCCAGAGATTTTTGTTCTCTCTTCTCTCGTATGTACTTTCTTCATGGGGACACCTTCCTGGTTTGAATGAGCCCCTCCTCCCATTCCCTCTTGCTGACCAGTTCTTTCCGGTTCACTGCCTTCACTGTTTTCTTGACCAGAGCTGTGGCTGAGGGGTTGGATATGGAAAGAAAATAACACTCCAGCTTTTAGAGCTCTTGCATAGTAGAAGGACGGTTGTCTGATTTAATGAGCCAGGTGGCAGACAGTGGGGAAGGTATAATGGGCCTTTCTCATTCAGACACGTGGGTTTTCTCTAAATCTGGTAGCAAGCACAGGTGGGCCACTAATTGCCTTTAAATATCCAGAATCATTGACCTTACAGTTAGTGGTAAGGAGTTGACTGTCAATCTCAATTTTTGGTGGCAATGTAAATATTTGCCTTTTAGTAAATGTGTGTGTGTGTGTATGTGTGTAAAAGACTATATCACAGCTATTAGCCAGATGTCATTTTAAATTGAATTTCCTTGGCGTCTTTTTATTTTAAAAATTAATTGCCAGGTTGCTTTTACTCTCCAGCTGTCCCCTGATGTCCATGACTTCTCTTTGTTATCACTTCTTGCTTCCTCTTCTTCCCAAGCCTGGATTAAAACCTTATTTTACAGCCATTCCCTCAGGTCTACTTAATACAGGCATTATGTTCATTCTGTTGTTGCCTCCCCAAGGTTTTTTTCATCTGGTTTTATTCATCAAGATCTTGGTAGACCCTGATGATCATGTTCTCAATCGTTCAGATACAGTATATGCTGGGTGAACTTGCCTTTTCCTCCCACTCTAATGTGTCAGCTGGTTCCTTGGTTGGGAGGCCCTTACAGGTAGCAGGTGGAGGGATGACAGCCTTGCTTCCCAGTAGCTTGCAGATTCAAGACTGACCCCACTTTGATGCACAGGTATGGCGTGTTTCATGGGCAGAGGATTTGGAACTGGGCATGCTGCCTGTTCCCACGGCGGTGATTGCTGCCACGATGTCTACCCTGGTGGCATAGCCTAGACTCTCATTTTGTGGGAAGGGAGACTCCCATTTTCTGAAAAGGGAAACCAAGGACCGGTTTCTACTTGTTGCCTGTCAGATCAAGATGGAAAACCTGACAACACAAATGTCAAATGGTTTCAATCCTGTTGGTTAAACTGACAAATGTCTGTGATTGTACAAGTTGAGTATATATGTAAAACACCTTTAAAACAACAAAAATTAAAATCTTGGAAGAGAAGACACGGGTCAGCGTTACAATTCCCTTTATGATCCTGATATTGAGGGTCTAGGTTGTTATCATATTTCAAGTATGTTAAGGGTTTAATGTACCAGGGCTTATAGATAAATCCCATATTTAATCTCTCTTCTTTTACATTTCCATATTTTTATAGCTGTTGCTAGCATGAATATCATCCTCTATAAAGGCAGAGTAATTTCAAGAAATATCATAAAGCCTGTATACTTCAACCATACTTTACCTTTTTATTGGGTTGTTTTGTTATACCTGGTAAAAATGCACTTGTACAGTGAAACAGGAAGCAATGAAGGTGAGCATTTCAGAATATCAAATACTTTTCTCAAATAATCTTTCACCTTTCATTGTCTTTAAAGAATGGATAAGAACACTAAATTCTAAGTATTTTAACCATATGTTGTTACTTGAATAATACTTTCTCTTTTTTAAAAAAAGGTTGTCATTCATCTTGTGTGTCCCTTGTACATAGTCATGTTAAATAATTATTTGATAAATAAATGAATATTTGGTGTGTTGCTACTATAACTTAGATGACCTCATGAGGTTGGAAAGGAAAGAATGGTCATATTTATGGTTTGCAGGTAAAGGAGTAAGTTTAGACCATAAGAAGTTAAGAAATCAAATCATGAAATTTTAAACTGTGATATGTTTAGTGAAGTGAAAGTGGAAGTCTCTTGGTTGTGTCCGACTCTTTGCAACCCCATGGACTATACAGTCCATGGAACTCTGCAGGCAGAATACTGGAGTGGGTAGCCATTCCCTTTTCCAGGGGTTCTTCCCAGCCCAGGGATTGAACCCAGGTCTCCTCATTGCAGGCAGATTCTTTACCATCTGAGCTGCCAGGGAAGCAGTGATGCATTTGGCTTTTCCTGAAACTGACGGCCTTGTCTAGGCATAGGCTAGGAACCTTGTTCTGTGTCTGTGCTGAGGCTCCTCTGTGCCCAGGCTGGAGGAGGTTTTTGTCCCCAAGGGAGGCACCCTGGCCCATCCCTGGGGCTCACGGAGCTTTCTGGTTCTCTTAGGATTCTCTTTTAAGTGAGTGTACAGGTGTAAACAATCAAGCAAGAGTTGATCAACTGGCTGTTTAGAACTATGTGTTACTTGTTTTTAACGAAATGACAGGTTATAGCTGGCAGACATTTTACGTTTTTATTTCAGTTGTTCTGATGTTATAGAAGTATCCATTTAAAGTAAACACTGAGAAGCCTGGGCTATGAACTTAGGAGGCCAAGATGCTGAGAATCATGCAACACAAAACTAGTTGTTGGGAATTCAGAGGATCCAGAGTTCCCCATTTTCTGCTCTGAGCCTGTGAGATGCTAGACTGGTGCCCTGTCAGCCTCAAAGGGGTGAAAATAAGCTGTTTGAGTGATAAAGTAAGGACAACATAACTCTCAAATCAAATAATATTTACTGAGTAACAATAAATTGTACATGTGTAAAACACCTTCAAAGTATTTATTTGATCTTCACAGCAATGGGATGTTGGCAGGGAGTGCCAACAGAAATGCCAAATCAGCATTTCTGATTTTTCTGAGTGAAAGATTTGAGCTTTGGGTAATTTAATTGACTCTGAAAGTCACAAAGCTACTCTTTGATAGAAGTGGAATGAGGTTTCAGTTTTACTCATTTCTAGCACTGTATTTTTCCTTTTGCCCTAATGGAATATTGATAATACTAATAAAATATGTTATCCGACAATGATTGAATCAGTCATAATTTCCTCCTCACAGTCTCCCTTTCTCTTCACAATAGGTCTGTAAAGTAAGTACCATCATTATCCCCCATTCTACAAATGAAAAAACAGGTACAGAGCCGACTAGAGCAACTTACCAGGGTCTTGTGGGAACACTCTGGAGTGAACGACACAAAGCTTTCTCTTAAGGAATTTATAATCAAATCAGAACAATAAACTGTGAAGAGCAGTATCACAAAGCGGTACTTGATTATAAAATGGATTGCTTTGGAGAAGTTGAGAACGAGGAGGTGACTCCTTGGGGTGAGTTAGTTTCAAGGAGTGAAGAGTATAGGTGGAGGCGGAGTTGTGTGGGAGAAGGGCTGGTGCAAGGTATTGGGGGCCCTTCCAGGCACTGACACTGTGGGTGAGTCACAAGCTGCAAATGTGCCCCCCGGGCGTTCTGAGTCTCACTCCTCCTTATATACTTTTTCTTTCTCTGTTTAAGTTCTTTCACCATTTCATAACTTAAGATAAAAAATAAGTGAGGAACATTTTCTGAGAGTTCAGTACTTAACAGAATTAATCAGCATATAAGCACAGCATATTTTTTGTAATTGAAGTATAATTGATTTACAATATTGTATTCATTTTGGGTTTACAGCAAAATGATTCAGTCATATATTTTTGTTGTTTAGTCACTAAGTTGTGTCTGACTCTTCGCAATCTCATGGACTGTAGCCCACTAGGCTCTTTTGTCCATGGGATTTCCCAAGAATACTGGAATTGGTTGCCATTTCCTTCTTTGTGACTTTCAGAGTCACAAAGAAAGGGGATCTTCCTGACCCAGGAATTGAACCTGTGTCTCCTGCATTGGCAGGCAGATTCTTTACTGCTGAGCAATCTGGGAAGCCCTTCAGTTGTATATATGTGTGTGTGTGTGTGTGTGTGTAAATTTAGATTCTTTTCTTTAGATTATAGGTTATTGCAAGATATTGAATATAGTTCCCTGTGCTATACAATAGGACCTTATTGTTCATCTATTTTATACAGAGTGTATCTGTTAAAGCCAAACTCTTAATTTACTCTCCCTTTTCCCCTTTGATAACCATAAATTTGTTTTCTATGTCTGTGAGTCTACTTCTACCTTGTAAATAAGTTCATTTGTGTTATTTTTTTAGACTCCACACATAAGTGACATCATATGGTATATTTTTTCTGACTTATTGGGGTCGCAAAGAGTCGGACACGACTGAGCAACTGAACTGAACTGAACGGAACTGAATCTTTATTTACATACATGTTTTTGCAAATCGCACTATTTCATTCTTTTTTATGGCTGAGGAATATTCCATTGTATATATGTACCACATCTTCTTTATACATTTATCTGTCAATGGACACATAAGTTGCTTTCATGTCTTGGCAGTTGTGAATAATGCTGCTATGAACATTGGAGTGTATGTATCTTTTAGAATTGGAGTTTTCTCCAGATATATGCCTGGGAATGGGATTGAAGGATCATATGGCAACTCTATTTTTAGTTTTTAAGGAACCTCTATACTATTTTCCATAGTGACCACACCAATTTATATTTCCATTAACAGTGTAGGAAGCCTTTTCTCGACACCCTCTCCAGCATTTATTATTAACACATGTATACTTTCAACCTGAGATAGTTTTGCTTAAGCAAATAAAATTTGGAAGACTTCTCCTTAACTCCTTCTGCCGTGGATGGTCCTGGTGATAAATAAGGCCCTTTAGTGGGTCCTGTTTCTGTGTTAAGGGTTACAGGTCCCCGCATTAGGCGATGTGCTGCCCAATCCCACCACCTAACTTGATGCTTTTGGCAAGCATTGCTCCTCTGTGAACCAGGGAAAGATGTTTTGGAGCTCACAGATCTCTGAGTTCCTGGTTTTCTCTTCCCAATCAAATTTGCTTTTGTTTTGCAAACTTGACTTCCAGTGGGAAGTGAAAAGCTGTCTGCAGAGATGATATGAAATTGCAGGTTTCTCCTGCCAGGCTCTGATGAAGCCCTTTCCTTAGAGTGTGCAAACTAAAAATGAGCAATGTTTGTAAACTTTGGGCTAAAGTTCTAGTGGCAAACATTAATTGCCAGCCTTCTACTTGCCTCCGTAGAACAAGCCTAAAACTTTTAGATTTGGAAGGGGCTGGGAATCTAACCTCCAACACACCCATTGTGCATGGGGGTGGAAGAGCCTGAGGCAACAGAGGAATCCAATTGCAGGTGCGAGGTTACCTAGTCAGGGAATGTCAGTGTTCAGAGAAGAACCCCAGCATTTGACTGTTAGCTCAGTGTTCATGCAAATAGTGTCTCTGAAGTGTTTGCCAGAATACTTAAAGTTCTAAGAATAGAGCATTATGATTATTAATTTTTTGTAAGTAGAGGCTTAGCCTGGAGACCCCGGACTTGGCTGGTGGTTGTAGAGCATGGAGGAGGGGGGGCGGGTTACGTGTGTAATCACTGATTACACCCACACAATGCTCTACCCCTAGTGAAGCTTCAATCCATGTGTTCTGGGATCTTCACATACTTGACTCTATGGGATGTGGACATCTTCTGACTTTGCACCCCTGGCTCCTATTTCCGTCTTCTTTGTTCTTTATTCACCAACCACTTTCAGCCCTGGCTTCTCTATCTTTTCTTTCCATGGAAGAAACAAAGCAAATGACTGATTTCAGTCATTTGCCTTCCTCTACCAAGTTCCAGCCAGTGACAAAAACTCGATTGTCTTAAGAGTGTCACGTAGAGGAACAAAGCAGAGGTGCCATTTTGTTAATGTCAGATATAAATATTTTTATGAACCTTCTATGTCTGGATTCATTAGCCATTTAATGAATTTGATGCACAGATGTTCAGGAAATTAAGAGCAACTGACTTCATTGGGAAATTATAGTGAGCATAGTGCCATCCAAGATATCAAAAACATGCTGTTCCCACAATCTGCCAGGAAGCCAGGTATAGTCATGGTCTCTGTGTTATATATAAGCTCACTATTAACACTCAATAAATGTTAACTGTGTCATAATAAAGAACATTGAGCGTGACTCCCCAGTGAAAATCAGGTTGTGGACATAAAGGGATGCCCTCTGTGTTGAGAATGTATCTTTCCTTGGATTTACGCTATAGTCATCTGATGGAAAGAAAGAGCTGAGAAAGAACTAATCAGTGCCTTAGGCTGGGGTTATTAATTTTGAGTCCAAGAACTGAATTTGGCTGACAGAACTTTTCATCAAAACAACTGTACCAAATGTTTCTATTTGCTCTGCCAATCCCCTTGTGGTTTCACAGGTGAGGTGAGGGAAGAAAGTAGTTGAAGAGAACTGGCAGAATCAGGTCTGACTGGGCCCTGATGTTGAGACTGCGTAGGGACATACGTGGTCTAGAAACTGGCACCATTTTTCAGGGTATTGCTGCTGCTGCTGCTGCTAAGTCGCTTCAGTCGTGTTCGACTCTGTGTGACCCCATAGACGGCAGCCCACCAGGCTCCCCCGTCCCTGGGATTCTCCAGGCAAGAACACTGGAGTGGGTTGCCATTTCCTTCTCCAATGCATGAAAGTGAAAAGGGAAAGTGAAGTCGCTCAGTCGTGTCTGACTCTTATCGACCCCAAGGACCGCAGCCTACCAGGCTCCTCCATCCATGGGATTTTCCAGGCAAGAGTACTGGAGTAGGGTGCCATTGCCTTCAGGGTATTAGTCCTGCTTTATTGCTGACTAGGTCATATTATGTGTTTTGGAGACAACAATATGGAGGGGAAGAAAGGGCCAAATAATTCTATGGTACTTGGAAATGTTCTTCCTTGGCTGTGCCATGTTGGTAAATGTTTAAAAACTCATGCTCTCATTCCCTTAAAAAAAGCCCTTATTTGTTCGGTTTGCCTACTTCCGTTGTGTAAATACTCCCTCTGTGGCCAATTTTAAGCCACCAACATGACAACAACCAGCTCACAGCCTTCTTGAAAATTTAAGAATTAGCTTTTCCAAGGTGACGCAAGTGGCTCCAGCAAGCCCCTGGTCCCCAGTGTACAATAATCACGGTGAAAGACATGGGGAGTGATTGAAGTAGCTCTAGAGTGAGTAATACCCAAGGTTAAATTCTAGCTCTGCTTCTTCCCAGCTCTGTGATTTCTAGCCAGCTGTTTAACCTCTCTGATCCTCAGTCTCCTCAGTGGCAAAATGGAAATAATACCTATCATAAAGTAGATAGGCTGTACGAGGGAGATAAGAAAGTACCCAGCAAGGACCTTGGCTTGTAAGTTATCAAAAATGGTGATTGTTATTTGTATTATTATATCTTTAGATTACATATAGCAGTCCCTAAACCTATGTGAAATATTTTGATTATCAGGTAATGTGGAATATTATACATATCAATTGGTCCTGGCATTTGGGTTATGGGAAATACACATCTTAATATTGGCCAGATATTAATTATGGCTTGTGTACCTAGATGGGAAATTGCTTCATAAATAACCTTGAAAAGGAAAAACATATGTGCTTGATTTCTGAGAAAGACAAAGAACCCTCCATGCTATATTATTTTAAAGATGTTACCTTCAACGTGGATAATGTGTGTCGCGTCTGCCTTCTTGGTGAGGAGTTGGCAGGTTTTATCTTTAAAAACCAGTCTTTTGAAATAAGGTGGCATAAACAAGAGGGGCAGGGGCAAAACTATCCAAATGTGCTGCTTCTCCCAGGCTTGAAAGCTCCAAGTTCCTTACTCAGCTCAGAGAAACACTGAGCATCTCTAGGTGCCCCCTCTTCACACCTCCACCCTAACACCGCCCCCCCATTCATGGAGCCCATCTCCACCCCTTCAAGCACAGATCAACTCGACAAAGTTCAGAGAAAACAGGTCTTCTTCCCCAAGAGAACCATGGAAACCTTATATCTCTCTTACTCCGCCTCTTAAAATGATCATCGATCTGGCTTTTGTACTCTCTGAATCAGTTCATTGTGTTGGAATTATTTGAATAACAATTGATGAGGAAGTCAAATGTGGTAAAATAGTAATTCTAGGTAAAGAAAGGAAACTTGGAGCATCGCCATTAAGCATACCTTAATCTTGTCACACACCATTAAGCATTCCAAATAACTCCTTGGCTTTCCCCTTCCCAGTCTTTTCTGGAAAAGCTTGTCTGCTGTTACCAAAATCTAACATAAACTGCTCAGGGCTCCATATTTTTCCATTGCTGTTTACTATCATACCACTAATTCTAATTTGATTCAGATTCAGCTAGCTCTTTCTCTTCATAGCACGAAAGCAGTTTGGCAGCCATTAGCTCCATGAGCAGGGATCATGAGCAATCGCACACACAAAGAAACTGCCAATTAGAGCTTGTATTCCTTATATCTTCACATGGCTGACTGAAGGAAGACAACTCCACAAACAATGCATTTTAAAGAACATTTGCAGGGTGAATATATTACAAATATGGCTAGGAAGTGGGCTGCAGTATATCTTCAAAAGTGACTGATTTAAACCCAAACTTAATGTATTTTGGAGGCCAGCAATAATTTGACTTGCTGAGTGGATGGAATTTATGAGTATAATGCAGTGCAAATAAAAACATCCTCTTTCAGTCATAAAGGTGTATGCTGTGTCCATGCTGGGAAATATAGCTTTCCTTACCCCTGACTTCTGGAGAGAACTCAGGGGAATAGCTAAGTCAGACCCAATGCTTTTTCTTTGTGGCCTTATGGAAATATCAAGTTTTATTTTTGGGTTTAAGGAGGTTTATAGTGCCGTCCCTGGATCCGGGCTTTTGTGTTTGAGGACTAAATAAATAAGAGAAACTCAGGAATGCACTACTGAGCTGTAAGTTGTCCTCCTCATGAGGTGACCCAGACCAGAGTGAAGGAAAAGCCAAGGGCAGCACTAGGATGTGGGACACAGGTGCTCCCATGCACCGCTCAAGGGATGACCCAAGGGGAGGACCGAGCATTCTAAGAAGCTCACTGTCAAGGGCTTCTGACTCGGGGGCTTCCTGTTCCTGGTCTGTGTGCTTATGATGTGTAGCCCTGACAAAGACGCCTCTCACGGATCAAACCCAGGTCTCCTGCATTGCATGGTGGACTCTTTCCTGTCTGAGCCATCAGGGAAGCCACATGTCTGAGCCACGTGGTACATATGTGGCAAAATGTCCATTGTGTGCCGAGTCTGAGGTTGGAATACAGGAAGTGATGAATATCTGTGGGTGAACTGTCATGAAGTGAAACAGGCTGCAGGCTCCCTCCGCCACATCCTCAGCATTTGAGAGAATCCCCTGCTCTGCCGTCAGCTCTCAGCCTGATCCCTACCCATCCCCCTGTGCTAGCCCCTCCCCCAGTACTGCAGTCTTTGTGCACTCAGCCCAGTGATTCCAGTTCTCTGTGTACGTCCCCAGGAGAAAGAACAAGATCAGGTCAGGAAGGCGGGGCGTGGGCACTGGAGTAGGTCATCCTTCCTACTGTAGCTGCTCTTCATTCATGAAGGACCTATAAATTCCAGGGAGGTGGCTCTACCTACTTTGCTAAACTTAGGATATGATAGAGTGCAAAATTGTCAGAGGCTAGGGAGAAGGCAATGGCACCCCAGTACTCCAGTACTCTTGCCTGGAAAATCCCATGGACGGAGGAGCCTGGTATGTTGAAGTCCATGGGGTTGCTAAGAGTTGGACGCGACTGAGCGACTTCACTTTCACTTTTCACTTTCATGCATTGGAGAAGGAAATGGCAACCCACTCCAGTGTTCTTGCCTGCAGAATCCCAGGGACTGGGGATCCTGGTGAGCTGCCATCTATGGGGTCGCACAGAGTCGGACACGACTGAAGCAACTTAGCAGCAGCAGGGAGATTCATAGAACATCAATAACTCATTGTTTACATGCCGGCAATGAAGGCAGAAAATTATGCAATGGTATACTCTCAAGGATTTTGTATTTCCAGAGATAGTTTCAATATAAATTTCAGTTTTTGGAGAAGGCATCTTCCCAGCCCAATCCAATAACTTCACCAGTTTCCTAAGAAAAAAACATAAAGGTCTTTCAAGTCATTATTTGTTTCAGAAGCCTGGAACAAATAAATGTTGGGGTATATACGACCACCTTCCTCTTACTTCAAAGTTCAAGATTGGTCATGTTGACCTTCCTAATGGGGACAGTTAGAGGGTGGGAAAAGATATTGGGAAAATGTGTAAAATAATTGTGAAATCAAGGCATATGGAATAGCCACAAAATATTAATATTAGGTATCCAATTGAAAAGTTCGGCTAGTCCAAATTTCCACTGAAGTCTTTGCTTAAAGAAATTTTCTATTGTGTAATAATATATTATTATATGTTATATATATAATTTCCTTAGGTGATTAATAAATCAGCCAGAATTGATAGCACCTCCTCACTAAGTTCATTGTGAATTTCTAGGGCACATCTTAGCAATAGTTTTTTCAAAGGAGAGTGGCAACTTTTAAGTCTGTAGGAGGTACTGGAGAGATGGGGAAATGGAGCTGGTTTTAGATGGAGTGGTTATAGTTGTGACTATTTTCCGACTGTCAGGCTAGGGGAGCTCATGACCTAAGGTGTATACTGACAGCCCTTTGGGTCTATGACCTCTATGCTTGAATTCTAAGCTGGTGCTGGTGTCCCGAAGAACAAATGTGCAGTGGCATTTAGCTGAAATCTTTTGCTTTAGGCCATTAATAATTTTCTTGTCCTCTCCCATATTTCTTTCCCAAAGCCTTGGATAATCCAAACCAGCAGGGTTTTTGGCCATCAGAGATCCTTAAAGCCTTGTCTGCTGTTGTTCAGTCGCTCAGTTGTGTCTGACTCTGCAGCCTCATGGACTGCAGCACACCAGGCTTCCCTGTCCTTTACCACCGCCTGGAATGTGCCTAAACTCATGTCCATCGAGTTGGTGATGCCATTCAACCATCTCATCCTCTGTTGTCCCCTGCTCCTCCTGCCTTCGTTCTTTTCCAGCATCATGGTCTTTCCCAATGAGCATGTCTAGGATGACATTAGATTTGGTGGGAATTGCTCAGATGGCCCAGATTTGATAATACAAGGATCAGGGGTGCTGGAAGACCTTGAAGTAGATGAAGTAATTACCTATCTTGTGACAGGGCCTTCTTGTTTTCTAGACTGACACTAAAACTTGGCATTTTTAGAACAGTTTCTTTCAAGACTGGGTGAGGGATATGCCCTGTTTAGGATTTCTTTAGATGATTTTTTGCCAGCTAAAACTTAATACCCCAAGTTGACAGGTAGCATCCCTCTGTACTTCCCTCTAGTGCTGGCATTTTGTTAGGATGTTATCTATGCTTTGGGATTGCTTGTCCTGGGGCTGCCTTACAGGGTACATGGGAGCGGACTGTGGAGGACACAAAAACTATGATGATCAGAAGACCTTGATTCCTGTCCTGTTCTGATGTCCCACTAATTAATAGAACCATTTTATTTTTCTCACCTGTAAAATGAGAATGAAGGTAATACCTCCTCTACTAAGTGAACATTGTTGAAATAGACTCCTGGAGGTAACGTGGCACCCTAGTGATTAAAGCTGCCTGGATGGGTTCCAAGACAAAACCTCCCTATTCCAAATCTCCCTGAGAGAGAATAATATTATGAACAGGATATATATAGTTCTCTCCAGTTTATTGTTTCCTTTCTCTGTAAAACTGTAAGAGCTCTCACTTACGAGCGCCTGCTACCGGCCAGGTGCCCTTGAATGTCCTTCATTACTAATCATCACAAGGCTTCTTCAGGCTGGGGGTCATTAACCTGAGTCTACAAGCTCAGAGGGCCAAGCACCAAGCCTGCTCTCACATGGGAGAGTGATGAGGCCGGAGCCCACTGGAAACATCAGAGTCTGAGACCTGTGGTTTTCCCATGACAGTATATGGATTCCTCTTACCTAGCTAAATTGTTCCTCTCTGTATTAATCTGTTTCCAGCAGTTCTTCTTAAAATATATCAGAAGAGATCAGAAACTCCAAAGTACCACCTAGTTGTTCTGAGATTTAGGCAGACCATGAAAAAAAAATGCGCTCAATAAAGTATCCTTTCCTATTTAAATAATGTTCTGCAGTTTACAAGACAGTTTCACATATAGTATCTCAATGAATCTTCAAATCCCTTTGGAAGAGAGAATGTGTATATATGATGTGTTGACTCAACTAGGAGACTTTGAAAGCCACTTGCTACAACTGTCAGAGGTGAGGTAAGCAGTAGGAAGCAGAGGTGGGGCTTGCGTCCCGGTGTTCCTTCATTGCACCCACAGCTCCCCTTCGCTGAGGAGAAAGGGCAGGGAAGGGCAGGGGCTAGCAGAGTGACGCCAACATGGTGGCATACCACTTTCTACTGTCTTTCCCCCAAAGGACGCTGACTTTGACAAACTCCAGTGGGTGAGGGCGACTTTATGGAATGCTGGGGGTTTACTAGAGAAGTTCCAGGACATTGTTGAAGGAAAAATGTCAAGACTGAATGCATTGAAGAGGGTAAGAGGGACAGCTTTATTCTACTCACATCTCCCTTCTTCCAAGACAGCACAAGTGAGAGTCAAGAGAGACCTTCATGGCCCATGCTACTCCGCTGAGGGAAAATCAGAGCCTGTGTTTGAGCATCTGGGTTCTCTGGTTCTGTGGGATGTTTTCAAAGAGGTCCACTTCTGTCTTGCCCCATCCAGAACGCTGGGCTGCACTGCCCAGGGGGGCAGGAAGAACTGGGAGAACAGCAGCGAGCTCTGTCAGAGAGCATCAGAGGACACCAAGCCTGCTAACCACTTCACAGAGTACAACAAGGAGCCTGTCCATGAGCTTCTGGGGATCCCCTCACCTGGCCCACAGGCACCCCCAGTGCTCTGAGCATGACACAATCGCCCTCCATCTCTACCCTGTGCCTAACTCCCTGAGCCCGACCCCGAAGGCAGCAAGGGCGAGCCTCTATAGATGACTAGTGAGCACGTGCAGAAAGCCAGCCTGAGTCAGAGTGGTTGGGAGAGAGCACGCAAATTTGAGTTTTCAACACTGCTGGGGGGAGCAAACAGGAGGCTGGCAGTATCTGGTCAGGACTCAGACACAGCTGCAAAGGCTCCCCTCTGGCAACTGCCTGTTTATTTTCTGTATCTAAGGGTCTGCTTTCATTTTGTTTTGTGTTTTTCTTTTAGATTCCATTGTGTTTTAGATTCCATGTATGAGATCATATAGTGTTTGTCTTTTTCTGTCTGACTTATTTTCCTTAGCATAATAACCTTTCGATTCATTCATGCTATCACAGTGACAAGGTTTCATTTTATTTATACCTAAGTGGTATTCCATTGGGGCTTCCCTGATGGCTCAGAGGTAAAGAACCCACCTGCCAATGCAGGAGATGCAGGAGATGCAGGAGATGTGGGTTCGATCCCTGGGTCAGGAGGATTCCCTGGAAGAAGAAATGGCAACCTACTTCTATATTCCTGCATGGAAAATCCCATGGACGGAGGAGCCTGGCAGGCTATTGTCCATTGGGTTGCAAAGAGTTGGACACGACTGAGCAACTGAGCCTACATTCCATTGTGTGTATATATGCATACATATATATGTATATGTATCATATATTCTTTATTCATTAATCTAGTAATGGATATTATTTAAGTTGCTTCCATATTTTGGCTAATATAAATAATGCTACAAAAAGCATTGGTATGTGTATATCTTTTTGAATTAGTATTTTTGTTTTCTTTGGATAAATACCCAGAAGTGAAATTGCTGGATCATAAGGCAGTTCCGTTTTTAATTTTTTGAGGAAACTCCAAATGGTTTTCCAGAAGGGCTACATGAATTTACAGTCCCACCAACAGTACATGAAGATTCCTTCTTCTCCTTATTCTTATTAACGTTTGTTATTTTCTATCTTTTTGATGATTCTTATGGGTATGAGGTGATATGTCACTGTGGTTTTGGTTTTCATTTCCTTGATGATTAGTGATGTTGAACATCTTTTCAAGTGTCTGTTGGCCATCTGTCTATTCAGGTCCTCTGCCCATTTTAACGGAGAAGGCAATGGCACCCCACTCCAGTACTCTTGCCTGGAAAATCCCATGGACGGAGGAGCCTGGTAGGCTGCAGTCCATGGGGTCGCTGAGGGTCGGACACGACTGAGCGACTTCACTTTCACTTTTCACTTTCATGCATTGGAGAAGGAAATGGCAACCCACTCCAGTGTTCTTGCCTGAAGAATCCCAGGGACGGGGGAGCCTGGTGGGCTGCTGTCTATGGGGTCACACAGAGTCGGACATGACTGAAGTGAATTAGCGGCAGTAGCAGCAGCCCATTTTAAAATCAGGTTTTTGGTTTTTTATTTTAAGTTGAGTTTTATGAGTTCTTTGTATATTTTGGATATTAACCCCTGATCAGGTACACTGGTTGTAAGTGAAAGTCAGTTTCCGGTGACACCTAAGAAACTCACTATTCCCTATTTAACTACCTTGGACTTTGTAACTCTCAAGCTGCCTTAACTGTGGGTTCTTCTGGATTACAGACTTGTAAATGTGTAAGTCAAATGCAAGCCAGTTTCCTTTTTGAAAAGTCACAAAGAGCATGAGGAGGAAGGGGGCTTTAATGCTATTCCTCTGTGACCTCTGATGTGAGTTTCACTGCTCCACAGAGTGATCCGTTAGATTTGTGGTGGAATTTTGCTGAGCCCTTCTCTTGCTTTTCCTCTATGTATGGATTAAGCAACATGAATTCAATGTAGGGCCTTTTGATGACTCAGTGGAGATAAAGCAGCCTTGTGTTCCAGCCTTTCCTGCTTAATATGCTTTTAAATAACTTCATGCCACCACTGGATTAGCTAGATCCAGGATTATTTCATATAATTCTTTCTCCCCCTTTCCTTATCTTCCTCCTTGTCCTTTGTCCTTGTCATCCTCTTCCTTCTCCCTCTTCCCCCCTCTCTCTCCTCCTCCTTCTCCTTCTTCTTCAATACAGATGATCTAGTTTGGATAAGCTAGGAATGGTCCAAGTCAAAACAGTTTGAGATCCATAGACTAAAACCAGAATTAACATTTTGGTAAAAGCTCTTCTACATTATTTCACTTACAGAGTAAACATTACAGATGCACACGATGGATATAGACAGAGGGATTGAAGAGTAAGCCAACTCATCTCTTTGTTAATATTTAGGTGTAAATATTGGCACCTGCTTGACTTTCAGGGTAGACTAGGAAGGTACATTATTCAAAATTAGGTATTATATAGATGGTTTAATAATAGTTTCACTTTTTATGACTCCTCAAGATCTATATGTTGACAGAAAACAGCATTTCAGACAAGGCATTATCTGGCTCTCCTACAGGATTGTGTTTATTGAATTGCACTTTGGTGTCTGTTCACGGACTTTGGAAAGCTGTACACTTCTAGCCCTACAAAACACAGTGGTATATTTATGGGAATTGTGCTGAAGAAGATGCTGTTTCACATGGTCAAGGTTTGGTTTCTAAGGACCTGAGATAATTCTCTCTGGTCTCAACACAAAGTGTTGTTGTACATTTTTGCACACATGCTTTTTGTTTTGCTTAGTTTTGTTTTAATCTTCCAGATGTAGAATCACGTGGCTGATTATGTTTCCTTTTTTGTGCTGGCTGCTGGGAAGCTCAGAATCAAATTTATGATCCACCTCAAATCCTTTCTATAGCAAAGCAGAATATAAATATATAAGCAGGCAAAAATGGTGCTAAAATATGGTAAAAGAGACAAAGGGAGAACGTTTAGTAAGGGATCAGAGACCACGTCTTTCCTACTCCTTACTCTACATGACTAAGGACTCTTACCACTTACTACTGAGAACTAGCCTCATTCAGCCCTGTATCTTCATATTCAGACCAGTATCTGGCATCCAGTGAGTGCTCAATAAATACTTTCTGTATGAACAAGGAAAGCTCATCTCCTAAAACAGACAGTAATTATTACCAAGAATACTCAAAGTCTTAGTGATTAAAAATGTGTGATGAGATCCAGACTGATTTAACTACTATTTTATACTTGACTTAGACTGATTTTTTAAACTGATTTTTATTTTCAAGTTATCCATATAGGATTTTAAAAATCAATAGCTAGCTAGGAGAATATTCTTTTCCCTTATTTAAGGAGCAGCTTCTTTCAAGCAGGTGGATGAATTTGTTATTACCTGACAAGAATCATTCCCCAAGCCATAATTTTTCAATTATGGTAATAAAAAGTTAGTGGTTCTATCTAGGTATTGAAACAGATTTCATTCATAGATACCTGCCCTACTTTGGCATGTAGCCATGTTATTCAAGTGCTTTCTGAAGTTTTATAACTTCAGCTGCAAAAATTAATTTTCACAATCTGTGCTGTGGTCAATGTCACTGCAATAAAGTGGTTGGCTATCTGCCTCAAATTCTGTTGGAATAAGGAAGGATCAGTCAGTCATTTCAGTTGCTCCGTTGTGTCTGACTCTGCAACCCCATGGACTGCAGCACGCCAGTCTTCCCTGTCCACACCAGCTCCAGGAGCTGACTCAAACTCATGCCCATTGAGTTGATGATGCCATCCAACCATGTCATCCTCTGTTGTCCCCTTCTCCTCCTGCCTTCAATCTTTCCCAGATCAGGGTCTGTTCCAATGAGTCAGTTCTTCGCATTAGGTGGCCAACGTGTTGGAGTTTCAGCTTCAGCATCAGTACTTCCAATGAATACTCAGGACTGATTTCCTTTAGGATTAACTGGCCTGATCTCCTTTGCAGTCCAGGGGACTCTCAAGAGTCTTCTCCAACATCACAGTTCAAAAGCATCAATTCTTTGGTGCTCAGCTTTCTTTATAGTCCAACTCTCATATCCATACATAACTCCTGGAAAAACCATAGCTCTGACTAGATGGACCTTTGTGGGCAAAGTAATGTCTCTGCTTTTTAGTATGCCGTCTAGGTTGGTCATAGCTTTTATTCCAAGGAGCAAGTATCTTTTAGTTTCATGGCTGCAGTCACCATCTGCAGTGATTTTGGAGCCAAAGAAAATAAAGTCAGCCGCTGTTTCCCCATCTATTTGCCATGAAGTGATGGGACCAGATGCCATGATCTTAGTTTTCTGAATGTTGAGTTTTAAACCAACTTTTTCACTCTCCCCTTTCACTTTCATCAAGAGGCTCTTTAGTTCTTCTTCACTTTCTGCCATAAAAGTGTTGTCATCTGCATATCTGAGGTTGTTGATATTTCTCCCAGCAATCTTGATTCCAGCTTATGCTTCATCCAGCCTGCCATTTCACATGATGCACTCTGCATAGAAATTAAATAAGCAGGGTGACAATATACAGCCTTGAGGTACTCCTTTCCTGATTTGGAACCAGTCTGTGGTTCCATGTGCAGTTCTAACTGTTGCTTCTTGACTTGCATACAGATTTCTCAGGAGGTGGATCAGGTGGTCTGGTATTCCCATCTCTTGAAGAATTATCCACAGCTTGTTGTGATCCACATAGTCAAAGGCTTTGGCATAGCCAATAAAACAGAAGTAGATATTTTTCTGGAACTCTCTTGCTTTTTCGATGATCCAGGGGATGTTGGCAATTTGATCTCTGGTTCCTCTGACTTATCTAAATCCAGCCTGAAGGAAGTTCACGGTTCACATACTGTTGAAGCCTGGCTTGGAGAATTTTGAGCATGACTTTGCTAGTGTGTGAGATGAGTGCAATTGTGTGGTAGTTTGAACATTTTTTGGAGAAGGCAATGGCACCCCACTCCAGTACTCTTGCCTGGCAAATCCCATGGATGGAGGAACCTGGTAGGCTGCAGTCCATGGGGTCGCTAAGAGTTGGATACGACTAAGCGACTTCACTTTCACTTTTCACTTTCATGCATTGGAGAAGGAAATGGCAACCCACTCCAGTGTTCTTGCCTGGAGAATCCCAGGCACAGGGGAGCTTGGTGGGCTGCCATCTATGGGGTCACACAGAGTCACACAGTACTGAAGTGACTTAGCAGTTGAACATTCTTTGGCATTGCCTTTCTTTGGGATTGGAATGAAAACTGACCTTTTGCAGGATAAGGAAGGATAGAAATAAATAATTTTATAGAATTTGTTGACTGAGATTCTTGATAAATCAGTCTCAGAGTAGAGATAATTGGCATGTATTTTCATTCAGATGAGTAAATCATGAATTTTTTTCAACATAAAATATCACACATATTTGAAAGGAGAACATTTATCTTATGAAAGACACCAGAGAGGCCATGTCACCTTGTTTCCTTATCTGTAAAGGACGAGGGTTGGATGAGACCATCATGAAGGTTGTTTCCAAAGCAGATTGAATGAAACATCCACAGACAAAGGAAATACTGCACAGAGTGAAAGGCTTGCAGAAGGATTCAGCATGACACTGTTTTTATCTTCACTACTCCTTCAACTGAGGTGGAAGAATCCATTCTTTGACAAGCATAGGGGTTCAAACCTAGCTGTTCTTTATGGAAATTATCCCTATATTATTCTTTGCTTTTGCATTTTCAGTTGTTTGAGGATGACCATCTTATTGGCTGGGCCAATAAGATCATTAATGGAAAACAGTGCTGTGCACCAGTAGATCTTTACTCCTTGATCAATAGTTATTTACTTCTGAGGGGTCACAGCTTGGTTAATATAGCCAAATAATTTTATTGATAGATAACATAACAATGAAAAATAAAGTTTAAAATAGGAGATGAATGAATATAGCACTTTCTTCAGGCATGAATATTATTATTTGAAAACTGTAATCGCTGCTGGAATTTGGAAGGGCAGACAACAAAAGCATTGAATAATTGTCCTAGGACTATAATCAGACTTCCATTATTGACCTCTGTTAATATTCTACTGTAACTGTCTGCTAAATTGGTTCCTTGGGGCTTGAAATATACAGTGATGTTATGAGTTCCTATCGTAAATTGCCACACAGTAAAGTAGCAAGTCTCTGAAATAGTGTTGGTCCTAGTTTGATCAATACTCAATTCAAAGCAGTGCAATAGGCAACTGTTTCCATAGAAACATTGATGTCACAGAGGTTGAACAGCGGCTGTTACAACAAATCATTTCCTTTGAGCAGTTATAATTGACTATATGTACAGTTCACTGTCACTTGAGACCATTTACATCAAGCAAGTAACAGAACCGCATTAGTTATTCCAGGAGTAAGAGGGTTAGCTCTTCCTTTTGTGACCTTACAAATACCTAGGAGGATATTGCCATAGCAACCAGCAATATAACAGGATGAACATTAAGGTAGCTAGCTTTAATGCAGTAGCATTCTTTTGGAAGCTGAAAGGTAGTTTCAATAAAGTTTACCTAGTTGTAACATTAACACAAATCCTTTGCACCTCACAATGATGACTTGGTTCCTATCTCACAGACATCAGCAATGGCAAGACATTACAATTTCATCTGCACTTCATTTCCTCTTCCTCACCTTTGATTTACCCTTGACATCTAGTTGCTAAGGCAGCGCACACGCACATCTGGCAAAATCTTGTTTACTGAGTACTGAGTTTGGCCCTGGAGAAGCACTGAAGTCTGAAATGCTTCAGACTTGAAAAGTGAGATAATGAGAGAGAGGAATCTTTGATAAAAAGTTAAATTTTTACTTTGGCTAAGTATTCTCTGGATTGTAAGGACATGAAACAAAACAGATGTAAGCATGACTTACTCTTATTGTGTTCCTTTAGGCTAAAATCACCACCAGAATTGAGTTTCATATTCTAGATTTTTTTTTCACAGTATTGCACTTCCTTACCACAGTTTTCCTGGGGTGACTGTGTCCAGTGGCACATTTTGGAATATTCCATATAATTCTGGGGAAAGTTAAAAGAGGTTTGTGTATTCTTTGGTAGGGATACAGGCAGAAAATGCTACCAATGTGTTATCAAACTGCATGCCAAATCAAAAAGCATAGGCTAATAGGAATATATCTAGAACCATGAGAGTTAAATATGCCGACAGAATATCTAGTCTCCTGAAAATCTTGCCAGCATCTATCTGAGCTTTACATTGCAAGTGAAATAACCAAGAATGAGAAGCTTAATGAGTGTTAACATTGTGTTCACTGCCACTTGCAATGATGTCAGGGATAGAGGGCGTTTATGGGGTGTGTCAGGGTCTAAACAAGCATCTGCAGCCACAACCTAGAGATTAGGCTTTGTGTGCAAGCAAGCTGGAAAGAACGTGCACTGCCCGTCTCAGCCATAACTGCAGGTGTGATTAGCAATACTGTCATCTTGGCGTCTCTAGGAAAGAAAAAATATATATGGTCATCGATGAAGAGAGAAGGCAAAAATCCTTATAAGAGGTGTTTACTTGAAAAGGATTTTCTAATGTAGACCCACAATGATCAGCCTATAGATTTTTGACCAGTCTGCCCTATTCCTCAGGGTGAAACCTCAGAGGTAATAAAATTGAATTGCAATCAGTATTCTTTGATACCAGCCTGCCACCGACTGTTATTCACCTTGAACTAGAGAGCAACTATTTATAAGATTGTTCAGAGACACAATCCAGTAAATTACTCTGTTTGGCCTTAAAAGAATGTTTGACTTGAAGCATAGAAATGACTATAAATCTTACAGGAATAATTTATAAGACAACGTAGTGAGCAGTGATCCTCTTGTTACAATGGGTAAAGAAAGACAGTTTGAAAGGGAAGAGTGTTCCCTGCCCCTCCCTACATCCCTGTCTGAGGCCAGGGAACTTTTCCAGGGCCCCACATACAGGAAATTTAGTAATGGCACCTGGATGTCCTGAGAGAGAAGGGAAACAGCTGCCCTTAGCACATATGCCCTTTCCTGGAGCAATTCTTTTCTCATAGCTGGCCATCTTTCCTCTGACTACATGGCTTGGCCAGTGGAAAAGGAGAATGAGTCAGCTGTTACTGGGTACCCAGAGGGATCCGTCAGTCAACAGTCAGTCAACAGCCCAATAACTTTTCACAAGGCATCCTAGTCAGAAAGGCTGACTGAGGAGAGAGAGAATATGAGAGGCACCATGCATTCTAGCTGAATATGATGATTCCTAACCATGGACAGAAGCATCTGGGCATTGGGGTCAGTCTTGATATATGCAACATTTCATTGATTAACATATTAGAGTAACATATCTTAATTTTTCTAGTAAGAGTCTGCCGTTAGTTTAGAGAGTCTATGGATGAGAAAACAATAGAGTGAAATAAAAGAGAAAAGAAAGGATATTGGGCAAAATGAGTGAAAACTTGGCTTCTCTATATACCGGTTTAATATCCTCTCCTACTTTCCTAATAATTTGTCAGTAAAATAGTCAAGGGGGACAGATATTTCAGTAGAGCCCCTTCACCCAAGTTAGAGACTTAAAATCCTATTAAATTTGTTATTTTTGAGCCTAGGGAATACAAGGAAACCTCCCAAACATACTGCTTTTTAATTTTTTTTTTCATTTCATATCTCAATAATTTAAAAATAGTTACAAAAAGGAATGGAATATTTCAAAAAGTGTTTTCTCAGAACAAATGAGGCTGTTTTCTTCATAAGTGATTTAATTTTTGATTTCTGAAACTCATAGGAGCACCAAGACTCTATAATATTGTCAAAATAAATTTACCGTGAATCTCTACAACCAATGGTAACTCCACTTGAGTTTGATTAATCCTGATGAGGTAATATCTACCTCTTAGAGTTGTTGACAAGATTAAGTGGAACAGGACTTTTTGAAGGATAAGATTTTGTTAAGTAAAGTATATGAGCATAAGTAGTTTTTCAGTGATTGGGATCTTTTATTTCAGGGTTATTATCCCAAACATCTGTTCTTGTATGGCTGGAAGAGGCATGAGGGTTTTGAGTTGAATCTGTACAGATTCTATATTTCTTTGTTGAATAAATCTCTAAACTGTGTAGTACTTTTAAAAAAAAAAAATACCTTTCCTCCCTGTTTTAGAAGTGGAGGACAGATGGATAAAATCTGGTTCATTAAAGTTCCAGATAGCTGGTCAATATATTGGTCTCATTACTGTCACCAGGCATAGTGGCACTCCTCTGGGACAGTGTGACGTGCCCACACAATGCCTTTTTGGTGGTGGTGAGAGGAGAGTGACATTGATGAATAGTCTTTTAAAGTATTTTCTATATAATATTGACTTAATTTTTCTCAGTTTAGCAACTTCAATATCTGTGACTCCTTGGGACTACTTTTAGCCAATTAGTCTCTGGCCTCCTACTGCTGTTGGGTTTTGCCTCCTCCCTGGCAGATTCTGACCACCCGAGCTGGCCAGTGCTTGCTTCGTCATCCTGTGCCAGCCTGAGATGGGAGAGTCCAGGTCCCCACTGCCTCTCAGGTGCTGACTCTCCTCCCAGTCCATCTTTCTCCACCTACAGCACTAATTGTCCAGCCTCCATCCTTAAACACTTTCTCTCCACCTTCACCTTTCTGATATTTCCCTTGGTTCCTCCTTGTTGTCTCTAGTTCCTCTTTTCTGCCCCCTGCCCCTTATATCTTGTGTTCTCCAGAAATCAGTCTTTGGCTTTATTCCTACTCTATTCTCTTTCTCTGAGGGTTCCATTCTCAGGAAACGATTCCCAATCCCAGATCCCATTCTGCCTGTCTCCCTGTGTGTGTTGGATTCGGAAACATTTGAATAAAATCAATTAAGGAGCTAATCCAAGGTGGAAGTCACTGTGAGAGACTTCACCGGGACTTCTGGAGCTCACAGGGCCTCCTTGGGATAGGGCGGGTATCCGTGTAGGAGAGAGTGCTTGAGGGGAGTAGCAGAGCATACAGGGGATGTCTGGCTTGCGGTACCTTAGGAGAAGTCTTCAAACTGTTATCCATCATCATTACTACTAGTAGTGGAGTACGAGTCCTAATATCACTACTACTACTGCAGTAGTAGTAATGCCTGGAGAAATATAAACATCCTTTAAAGGCTTCCCTGATAGCTCAGTTGGTAAGGAGTCTACCTGCAATGCAGGAGACACAGGAGACGTGGGTTTGATCCCTGGCTAGGGAAGATCCCCTGGAGAAGGAAACGATAACCCACTCCAATACTGACTTCTGTTTAAAAAAATATCTTATTTTTGGGCTTCCCTGGTGGTAAAGAATCTGCCCGCAATGTAGGAGACCTGGATTCGATTCCTGGGTCTTGGAAAAGGGAATGGCAACTCACTCCAGTATTCTTGCCTGGAGAATACTGTGGACAGGGGAGACTGGCGGGGTCACACAGAGTCAGACACAACTGAACAACTAACACCTAAGGAAGTAACACTTAGAATTATTTATAGGGACTTCCCTAAGAGGGGTGAACTCACCACCTTCTGTGACTAAATGCCTGGAGAGTGTGCAAGAAACTGGTACCCAGAGAGTGCCGGAGGTCGCGCCAGGGAAGGGGCTCAGAAAGTGAAGGAGCAACTTGCCAGCCACCCTGAAGCAAGGACGCCATCCTCTCACATGACAGGCTGTGTCCTCCGCCTGTCCCACAGCCTGGCCTTGTCTTGGCTTTCAGCTGCTGACGCCAGGGCCACTTTCCTGTGATGTCAGCAGGACTCCAGTCATTGACACTGTTTCCTGCAGGAAGTGATCCTTTGGTGCCGAATCCTAACCACTAGACCACCAGGCAACTCCCCAGGCAGGAAGTGATTCTTCCAACAAGGCGACATTATTCTGGCTTCTGCTGACAACAGTGCAGGCCCCTAGACTGGGTTTCCCAGTCCCCTTCATGCTATTCGCAAACCTGTTGAGGAGAGACCAGAAAGAGGACTTTGAATCTTTTTTACTCGCATCTTGTCCAGTCCAGACAAAGGGGCTGAGTCAACCCCAAATTCTCAGGAAAGGAGATATGATTGGTCCAACTTGGGCCAGTGCAAAACTTCTGTTTTTGAAGGAGGTGATGTAGCTATAAACATAGCTGCCAAGGATTTACCCTGGAGGGTGAGGCAGGCAGCTCTCAGACAAGCTTGGTCAGTGGAGTCAGAGCAGACATTTCAAAAACCTCTTCTATACTTAAGCACATAAAAAAAATAAGTAATATATTTCTATGTTCTTAATTAAATAGCCCCAATGCTTAGTGCATTATCAGTTGGATCAAAATGTCATTTTTTTCCAAGAATGGAAATGGATAGTGTTGCTTAAAGTGTTTGTAAGGGAGCAGACACACAGAACTAAAGCTTACACTATCTGTGGGGCTTTGGGCAAGCCTTCTGAATTCATAATTAGTCTGATTCTAATGGCTCTTGAGCAAGGCCCTGAATTCAACACCAGCTGAATTCAGTCAGGCTGGGGACAGTGGTGCCCATCTGTAACCATGTGAAAGGGCAAGGTAAATGATTCAGATAAAGGTGGAATTCTGAATTTTGCTTAAGGCTGATGAATCATTACTTCTGGTTAATGGAGGTTAACCTAGGGCTTTTCTGGGCTGAGGGGAGGGTATGGATCTTGCTTCTATTATAGCACAATAAATTTATAATATAGATTCCTATATGAGGACTATATGTCTATATGTGATGGGAAGCAAGATTTTACAGATCAAGGTTTTTAACATCCAGTTTTGTTTGGTGTATGGATGTTTTAAAAGCACAGCTTATAATCATGACCATATAGTAATATTTCCCATATGAAACTAACTAAAAATGAAGAATGACCTGACAATTTGATTTAGGTATAAGAAATTTTTATAGCTTGGCCATAAGAATGAGATGTTCTTTCCTTCCTCAAGACTTGTATGCAATGTCTCTTTGGAAATAGCCAGGTAATCTTCCTCAGGCAAAATGAACCTTCTCAGGCTCTATGTCATCTTTGTGATCTTGCCATAAAAAATGGAAACAGGGCAATGGAAATATGTAATTTCAGCTGAAAGAAATTTTGGTTTTGGATACTCAGGATAATGGAAAGAAAGACATTACAGGAAGATGGCAGGGAGGACAGACCCCGATTTTGTCTGGGGTTTGCTGAACTAGTTTGGACCTAGTTCCATTATTTCTAATTTAGCGAGATGCCTTAAGAGTGACTTCTGTCTTTAATGTTTCAATTTCTGGGTTTTCTGCGACTTTAATACTTATGCAGAAGACATGAAACTAACCTGTACTATTTATGCCAGAACAATGTTTACAGATGCTTCAGTTCAGTTCAGTTCAGTCGCTCAGTCGTGTCCGACTCTTTGTGACCCCATGAATCGCAGCGCGCCAGGCCTCCCTGTCCATCACCAACTCCCGGAGTCTACTCAGACTCATGTGCATCGAGTCAGTGATGCCATCCAGCCATCTCATCCTCTGTTGTCCCCTTCTCCCCCTGCCCCCAATCCCTCCCAGCATCAGGGTCTTTTCCAATGAGTCAACTCTTCGCATGAGGTGGCCGAAGTACTGGAGTTTCAGCTTTAGCATCATTCCTTCCAAAGAACACCCAGGACTGATCTCCTCTAGAATGGACTGGTTGGATCTCCTTGAAGTCCAAGGGACTCTCAAGAGTCTTGTCCAACACCACAGTTCAAAAGCATCAATTCTTCGGCGCTCAGCTTTCTTTATAGTCCAACATGACCACTGGAAAAACCATGTCCTTGACTAGATGGAACTTGGTTGGCAAAGTAATGTCTCTGCTTAGGAATGATTAATTAATAAATGACAAGCAGTATTCTAATACTTTGCATGCATTACTTGTTTAATCCTCAAACCATGGTAGGTATAGTTTTTATCCCCATCTCACTGATAAAGAAACCACTGCTGCTACTGCTAAGTCACTTCAGTCCTGTCCGACTCTAGCGACCCCATGGACTGCAGCCTTCCAGGCTCCTCCATCCATGGGATTTTCCAGGCAAGAGTACTGGTGTGGGGTGCCATTGCCTTCACTAAGAAGTTAATTAATTGCTTGAGTTTGCACTGGTGACAAGAATTAGGGCCAGAATTCACAGTCCAACAATCTGACATCAGAACCAAAGCATTTTGCCACCATGCTCAACACCAGCAACCATTTGGGCTCTGAGAAAGTTGTTTAATCTTTGTGTCTAATTCCTTTGTCTTTAAAGGCCTGTAACAGCACTTCCTGACTCCCCAGCTCAGAGAAGTATTCTGAGATTAATGGCAGTGTGTGTCCATTTCAGCCTGTGTGGGTCTCTCTCTTACGCACCAAGCCTCCTTTGAAGTCGATAAAAGCCCTAAGTGTGTGTGAAGGGAAGCAGAGCCCTTGGTGGGTGAGGGGGATGTGTAAATATTGAGGAAACATATATAAATCATTTCTACTTTCTTGGAAAATGATCTATATAAACATCAAATAGTGTGAAACACTTTGTTTTGAATGTTTGCAGGTAATGTTCTCCCATAAGCAAGATCCGCGTTTTGAAGTCACAAGCCCTGGAAAGTACCCACAGGGAAGTATGTTTCCCGGATTTGCTCCTCAGGTAAGGAGCAAGCTTCAAAGGGGCAAGGACCAGGTCTGATTCCTTTTTATGCTACAAGTTTCCCAGTCTTCCCCTCTCTACTTCCTTTTAGCATCTGCTTTGGTACTTGGTACAAAATAGGTGCTAAGCAAGCCCATGCTGGGGAAATGGAAGTTGGGAGAGTCAGGGTTTTTTTGTAGTGATTTCTTAGTTAGTTTTTATTCCTAATGAGGGAGACTACCTGGAAGGGCAAGAACTATTCTGGCAGAATTTTGACAAGAGAAATTAAGAAATGCCAATTACAAGAGAAAGAGAGTGGGAGGAATTGAGGCTAGACGTTAGGAAGACTTTCTTGACAAAGATGACTGTGAAAACCTGAAAATTGTCTTTAGGACAATGTTCCCAGCTTTCTGTACAGATTTTGAATATTGGGTAATGTGAATTAGACTCAGTTCTCACTGGAAGTAGGGCTGTTGAGGGAGGAAGGGGTGGTCCCCCATCTGGGCTCAGATTCCACAGCTGGAGAGTGGAAGCGATGAAGAAACCATTTACCATGGATGGAGTGCAAAAGAGAGCATATTGGCAGACACTGTGCCACAGGAAATTTTTACTATTTTAGTTATTCCAGTTAAACTTTTTCAGACAGAGTGATATCTCCTAAGGGTTCCCACAGCAGATCTCTTTTTCAGATGTTAACCTATCCAATTCACTTTAGCATAAAAATCTACTTTAAAGCCAGTAACTACCTTCTCCCAGAAACTGAGACTTACTACCGAGAGGAATTTCATCTTTGGCATTCATCACTCCTGGACCTCATTAATTTGAGTCTGTTTCCTTCAGAATCCTAAGGAAAAGAAAGTCATCATGACAATTTCAGTTACTCTTAATAGAGAAGATCAGTGAATTTGATTTTCATTTTCTAATTGATTAGCCAGTAAATCAATCAGTATTTTTTGTATCTGTTCTGTGAAAGTCATCATGCTACAATTAAATCAAATATTAAAAAATAACTTAAGGCTAAGGAGGCTTCAGGAATAAAAGAATATGTCAACATTAAAAGATTTGTTAAAAAATAAAGGGAAAACAGTATAAATCTCGTAAGGCAGAAAAACATTTGATAAAAATCAATATTCAATCAATAAAATCCTTTAGCTGTATGAGATTATAATGAAATGACTCTAAAGTAATAAAAAGTATTTATCTAAAGGCAAAAGCTATATAAATTTGCATAAAGAGAAAATAAGATAATCATGTCCATTTTTATCATTATTATTCAATATTGTTTGGCAGTCATAGCCCATGCAATCAGACAAGGCAAGAAAAAAGGAGCTATAAAAATTGGAGATAAAGTAAAAGCATATTTATTTGTAGATAAGAACCAAATAAGAACTATTAGAATTAGTACGAAAGCCAGAAAGCTGAGTTATAAGTATGTAAACAAAACAAAACAATAGCCTTTCAAACTGACTCTTTTGTAGTTTTAAATAAAAATTTCTGATTGATTAAAATGAGAAATTTCACTAACAATAGAATATGGAAACAACAGAATAGAAAATTTGTAGAAATAAGCAAAAAGAAAAGTACAAAACATAAATTTAAAAATTTATATGTATGTATTATGTATATATATAAAACTTAACTGCAAGAATAAAAGGGGACTTGAATAAATTGAGATATAATTATAAGCATATAGCTATAGATATAAAATATCATGTTCTTGGAAGGATTCAATATTGTGAAGAGGCAAAAAGTTTAATATAAATGCAGTCAAAATCCTAATGGGATTTTTTTTGAAACCTGACAAAAATGATTATGTAATTCATACAAAAATAGCTCAGAAAGATTTAAAAGAGAAATGAAAGAGATATTTTAAAGGATATAAAAATGTAAAGATTCACTTATTAGAACAGTGTGATTCTAGTCTTTAAAAATACAGATAAATCAATGGGCAAGAACAGAAATCCAGGGAACACATCCAAGTATTCATCAGGATTATTATAAAGGTAAACTATGATGGTTTATTCAAATAAAAGGTATTATGACAACATTTTAACATTTAGGAGGAAAAGATTAGGTCTTTATCTCATTGTTGTAGTTGTTTAGTTGCTAAGTTGTATCCTACTCTTTTGCAACCCCATGGACTATAGCCTGCCAGGCTCCTCTCTCCATGGGGTTTTCCAGGCAAGAATATTGGAGTGGGTTGCCATTTCCTTCTGAAACTGTTAGGTGTTGTTTCCAGGGCTCCAAAGAGCTCTGGCACCACAGTCCTTTATGCCTCAGTGCAGAAAGGAATTCAGCAGGAGGCAAACTGATAGATGAAAAGTGATTTATTAGGATATTTATAAAGTTCACAAGTGGTCAGGTAAGCATTGCACTGCCCTGGGTACTCAGTGGGTTACATTTTTATAATCAGAGGAAGATAGGGGAGAGGGAGAAGATCCTTTTCTTTCTTGAGTAGACGTCATGTTTCCATCATCAGTTCCTCTCCCAGGTAGAGTGGGGAAGTTTTCTTGCCCCTATATGGTCAGGCCCAGGACTGTCATAGAACTTTGGAAAAATATTTTCAGGTCTCAGTACAATGAGGGTCTTTCATTTTGAAAAGTCAACCTTTGCACAAATGATTGTTTTTTTGTATGCACAGAGTATGCTTTGGGGGTCATTAACTTGATGACACCACTGGGCAGGTTGTAGGCCTTATTTTCTATTATTGCTTTATTGTTTTGGAGGCATTGTGCCACGAATATGCCTGAAGAGCCAAAGAGCATGTCTTGGGGGTTATTAACTTACTGAGCTCACTGGGAAGGATGTAGGTCTCATGCCACCATTGTTTTATTGTTCTTGGGACATGTCCTATGCATCTGTTGCATGGTTTTGTTGCTAAGCAAGTTAGCTTGATTTTCTGGTTAAGCAAGCCAGTCTGACTTTGATAGTAAGTGACTTGTTTTGCTTTATGAGTCAAGCAAGCCCACATTGTTTCAGAATTTTCCCTTTACTTTCTTCAGTGATCATTAATCTTATTGTGGTCTCCCAAAGCCCCCTAAAGTTCCCTCTCTATCTCTAACTCTCGAATGGGGTTTCTAAGCCAACTATTTGATCATCCTGTTCTAGGCCTATCAATTCTCCAGGGGATCTTCCCGATCCAGGGATGAAACCCATGTCTCCTGCATTGGCAGGAAGGTTCTTTACCACTGAGCCACCTGGGGAATCATACTTTATGTGTACATGAATTTCAGATAAAGATTTTTTGTTTTGTTTTATTTTATCATGGACAGCTGAAGATGCTGGAGTAAAATATGAATGTTTTTATAATCCTCTATTAAGAGAAAACTTTCCTAATATAATACTAAAGGCAAAACTCACAAAGTTTTGATAGCTCTAACTATACAAGAATTTAAAATTTTAGTATGAAAAAAACTTCAGCTAATTAAGATTACCAAGGTCCAGGTGTGTGCTTGCATCATCCATCTCTTATCAGACCTGATGGTTAAATAGGAATTTGCAAGCTGATTGTTAAACAGTGCGTGCAGGTTTAGTCTCTCAGTAGGGTCTGACTCTTTGCAACCCTTTGGACTGTAGTCTGCCAGGCTCCTCTGTCCACAGGATTTTTGAGGCAAGAATACTGGAGTAGGTTGCCATCTTCCCAACCCAGAGATTGAACCTGAGTCTCCTGTATCTCCTGCATTGCAGGCAGATTCTTTACCTGGTGAGCCATCAGTGAAGCCCATTGCTAAACAAAACAATCATTAAAAATTAAATTATATACACTTGCAATTAAATAAGTTGTATTAAGAACAAGGTAATAAATATATAAAACAACTTATCTCTTCACAATTATTTTATTTCAGTGGAAATATAATATAATCAGATTACAAGGAGGAGAGCAGCTGGATCCAGTGATTGGGATGTTACCAGCATCTTCTATTTGCATTCCTTATCCTGCTCTGCTATTTTCTGAATGTCAGTATCTTCATCTTTTACTGAAAACCAGTTTCTTTTACATGATTTGGACCTATTAACCTGTATCTAGTAGACGCCTACTTTTCATTTCAGTCCCAGAGAGGCAAAGAGGCACTAAGACTGGTCCTTATCTCAAGGTAAAAATAGCCCAGAAAGAACTCTGATTGGTCTGTTAGGATTAAGTGCCATCCCCTGGACCAACGCTGACCAGAGGGCTTTGCTTAATGATTGGCTCAGATTTAGTGGGATAGCTGGTCCTAGACCCACATTATGTGGAACATATGATCTGTTAGAAAACAGCCACTCCTCTTTGAAGCACATATTAGAAGGAGCATTTCCTAAAGAAACATCTTATTCTGGCAAACAAAAAAACAACTAAAGTCAAAGTCCAGAACTCTGAACTTCTACCTCAGTTTTATCCAGTGTTTGGAGAGTTCCTTCCCTGAATTATAGAAACTTGTTAATCACAAGAAATTAGGGTCATGCTTAAGCCCAAAGCTTACATCATTATAAAAGTGATTTTGAAGATTTTGAGGTACCAAGCTGATTTTGTCTTCTCTAAACTGATATTCCTCTACCAATCTTCTTTGCCATGGTCAATTGAATTCATAGCCTCTGAAAATTTTTTTAAACTAACATTATAATTTAATTAATATCTTAGAAAACATAAAAAATTAAAACCATCTTTTTTCTATTTAGTATCCAAAACAGCTATCATAGACAAGAATTTAGAAAGCATTTATTGTATTAGAAAACATTCTTGCATCTTGAATGATGGCATTTATTATGTTTCGCATGAATATCTTAGTTTGGGGAAGTGAAAGAGTATCTGCTGACTGTAGTATTTTATCCTGCTATGGAAGGAGTTAATGGATTGTGTTGGGGTAGGGTATGGTGGGAGGTGGCACTCAAGGTGAAAAATTCTAATTTTATGGACATGATGGGAGTCTCAGGGACCCGAACAGTTTTGGCAAGCCATTCCAGGCTGATACCTTTGAGCCAGTTTTCATGAGCCACTGTAGTGAAGCAGGATTTGGGCCTCTTCCTCTGACTTTGAAAACGGAGACTGCTCGAGGCCAGAGATGTCAGTGTATATAGTTAACTGTTATGGATCTTACAATAAAAATTTGTTGAAGGTCATTAAACACTCATCTCTCTATGTTTATTACTTTAGTCTTTTATTTGTTGGTAGACATGGATCGTTTGATGTCAATTACCACCACACTTGGCATTTTATGCAGTAAAGGTCCTTATGGTTCTTGATGGGTAAATAAACAAGCTAGTGAAAAGCTATAGTGACAGCGGTTCTTCCATTTCTGTTCACTTAACAGCCTGAAGCGAGAGTAGGAGACAGTCTCTCTGTAGTGTCTTTTGTGGATGGTGCCTTGGACCTGCATTGCACAGCAGCCCTGCCCTGCTCCCTTCTACACCCCAGATGCTTTCCTCACCAAAATCGCAGTGACCTTGGCAATTCTAGGTGAATTTGGGACTGGGCATTTCCTTTCTTAGTTTCTTTTTTTTAAAGACTCATTTCAAAACACTTGTTTATGTGGACTGTTGCTTTCTTTAATACTGTATTAAAGTAATACTCTCTTCCCTTTAGAGAAATTTATCCTTTTGTTCAGAGCAACCATTGTTTTCTAATTATTTTAGGCCTTGAGATGAGCATTTCATTTCTTCCTTCTCTCTTTCCCTCCTTTCTTTGATAATTCAGAGTGACCCTTCTTGTGTTGAGCCTTTTGGAGAATATTTTTGCTCAGCTTCTCCCTAACAACATGCCTGATAATCATGTGCTTCCCACAATAGTCAGTAAACTCAAAATAATATATTAGTTACTCCCTTAGAGTGTATATCTTGTGCCTATTTTTGTGCTAAATGCTCCACTATATGATCTGGTACCCTCATGACAACACTATAGGATAGGTACTAATGTAACCCTGTTTTACAGATGAGGAAACTGAGGCAATCACTTGTTAATAAAAAAGCAGGACTGGAATTCCAAATCAAGTCTCTCACACTTAACAGATGTGTCCTTGACCAGCTGCTCAAACTTTATTACTTGCATGCCTGTTGAATCAATTGTTCTGAAAAATAACATTGATATATATATTCAATACTCAGACACTTTTCAAATTATGATAAAATATGCTAACTCTAAAATGGTACCTCCCATAATATATTGCTTTAATGTTTTATAAGATTCTGCAGAAAATCAAAACTACAATGAATATCACCTCACAGCAGTCAGAATGGCCATCCTCAAAAAGTCTACAAATAATAAATGCTGAAGAGGGTGAGGAGAAAAGGGAACCCTCCTACACTGTTGGTGGGAATGTAAATTGGTGCAGTCACTATGGAGAACAGTATGGAGGTTCCTTTGAAAACTAAAAATAGACTTACTGTATGATCCAGCAATCCCATTCCTGGTATATATCTGGAAAAGATGAAAACTATAATTTGAAAAGATGCATGCACCCCAATGTTAATAGCAGCACTATTTACAACAGCCAAGATATCGAAACAACTTAAACGTGGCATATATATACAATGCCCCTTCATGGATCACAGCCTAGTCATGGTGAAGGGACTTGCATAACTCAGTGAAGCTATGTGCCATGCCATGCAGTATAGACAGGTCATAGTGAAGACTGCTGACAAAATGTGGTCCATTGGAGGAGGAAATGGCAAACCACTCCAGGATTCTTGCTGTGAGAACCCCATGAACGGTATGAAAAGGCAAAAAGATATGACACTGGAAGATGCCGCCCCCCCCCCCCCCCGCCCCACTCCAGGTTGCAAGGTGTCCAATATACTACTGGGGAAGAGTGGTGGGCAATTACTAATAGCTCTAGAAAGAATGAAGTGGCTGGGCTAAAGTAGAAACGACTCTCAGTTGTGGATGTGCCTGGTGGTGAAAATTAAAGTCCGATGGTGTAAAGAACAATATTGCATAGGAACCTGGAATGTTAGGTCCATGAATCAAGGTAAATTGGACGTGGCCAAGTAGGAGATGTCTAGGTTGAGGTACAATTGTGCTCATTTCACATGCTAGCAAGGTAATGTTCAAAATCCTTCAATCAGGCTTCAGCTTCTTGGTACATGAACCAAGAACTTCCAGATGTACAAGCTGGGTTTGTACAGCTTGAGGCAGAGGAACCAGAGATCAAATTGCCAACATCTGTTGGATCATGGAGAAATCAGGGGAGTTCCAGAAAAACATCTACTTCTGTTGCACTGACTATGCTAAAGCCATTGACTGTGTGGATCCCAACAAACTATGGAAAATTCTTAAAGAGATGAGAATACCAGACCAGCTTACCTGTCTCCTGAGAAATCTGTATGTGGGCCAAGAAGCAAGTTAGAATTGGACATGAAACACTGGACTGGTTCAAAATTGGGACAGGAGTACGTCAAGGCTGTATATTGTCACCCTGCTTATTTGTATACAGAGTACATCATGCAAAATGCCAGTTTGGGTGAATCCCCAGCTAGAATCAAGATTTCCAGGAGAAATACCAACAACCTCAGATATGCAGATGATACCACTCTAATGGCAGAAAGTGAAGGGGAACTAAGGAACCTCTTGATGAGAGTGAAAGACGGGAGTGAAAAAGCTGGCTTAAAACTCAACATTCAAAAAACTAAGATCATGGCATCCAGTCCCATTACTTCATGGCAAATAGAAGGGGAAAATGTTGAAGCAGTGACAATTTTATTTTCCTGGGTTTCCAAATCACTGCAGACAGTGACTGCAGCCTTGAAATTAAAAAAACACTTGCTCCTTGGAAGGAAAGCTCTAACAAACTAGACAGCACATCAAAAAGCAGAAATATCACTTTGCTGACAAAGGTCCATATAGTCAAAGCTCTAGTTTTTCCAGTAGTCGTGTACAGATATGAGAGTTGGACCATAAAGAAGGCTGAGCACCAAAGAATTGATACTTTCAAATTGTGGTGTTGGAGAAGACTCTTGAGAGTCCTTTGGATAGCAAGGAGATCAAACCAGTCAATCCTAAAGGAAATCAGTCCTGAATATTAATTGAAAGGACTGATGCTGAAGCCGAAGCTCCCATACTTTGGCCACCTGATGGGAAGAGCTGACTCACTGTAAAAGACCCTGATGATGGAAAAGATTGAAGGCAGAAGGAGAAGGGGGCAGCAGAGGATGAGATGGTTAGACAGTATCACCTACTTAATGAATATGAATTTGAGCAAGTTTTGGGCGATATTGGAAGATAGAGGATCCTGGTGTGCCACAGTCCATGGGGTTGCAAAGAGTCGGACACCACTTAGCAACTGAACAACAAGGATATATACAATAGAATATTACTCAGCCATATAAAGAATGAAATAATGCTATTTGCAGCAGCATGGATGCACCTAGAGATTATCATACGAAGTGAAGTTGGCTTCCCTAGTAGCTCAGACAGTAAAGTGTCTGCTGCAATGTGGGAGACCTGGGCTCAATTCCTGGGTTGGGAAGATCCCCTGGAGAAGGAAATGGCAATCCACTCCAGTACTCTTGCCTGGAAAATTTCATGGATGGAGGAGCCTGGTAGGTAGTCCATGGGATCATAAAGAGTCGGGCATGACTGAGCGATTTCATGGTAAGTGAAGTAAGTTAGAGAAAGACACGTATCATATGATATCACTTACACGTGGAATCTTAAAAAATGATACAAATGAGCTGTTTACAAAACAGGGATAGACTCATAGACATAGAAAACAAACTTTTGGTTACCTAAGGAGGAAGGGAAAGCGCAGGTGGCTGCGACAGGCGCTAAAGCGCGGCTGAGAGGAGCTACCCCAGGTCCAAAGTCAGGGGCGGAAGCCGGGAGGACCCCATGCCGAAGAGAGGTGGCCAAGAGGAGTTACCCCACGTCCGAGGTCAGGGGCAGCGGCCAAGAGTGCCAGACTGCGACTGCGCAGGAACGGCCGAGAGGAGCTACCCCACGTCCGAGGTCAGGGGCGGCGGCCGGGAGGAGATACCCCATGTCCGAGGTCAGGGGCAGCAGGCGGGAGGAGCTACCCCATCCCCCTAAGCCTGAGGCCAGCGGGGGCGGGCAGGAGGACCAACCCCACACCGTGGCTGCGCGGGCACAGGAGGGCCTAGAGGAGCTATCCCACATTGAAGGTCAGGAAGGGCGGCTGTGAGGAGATACCCCTTCTCCAACGTAAGGAGCATTGGCTGCGCTTTGCTGGAGCAGCTGTGAAGAGATACCCCACGCCCAAGATAAGAGAAACCCAAGTAAGTTGGTAGGTGTTGCAAGAGGGCATCAGAGGGCAGACACACTGAAACCATACTCACAGAAAACTAGTCAATCTAATCACACTAGGACCACAGCATTGTCTAACTCAATGAAACTAAGCCATGCCTGTGGGGCAACCCAAGATGGGCGGGTCATGGTGGAGAGATCTGACAGAATGGTCCACTGGAGAAGGGAATGGCAAACCAAGTATTCTTGCCTTGAGAACCCCATGAACAGTATGAAAAGGCAAAATGATAGGACACTGAAAGAGAAACTCCCCATGTCAGTAGGTGCCCAATATGCTACTGGAGATCAGTGGAGAAATAACTCCAGAAAGAATGAAGGGATGGAGCCAAAGCAAAAACAATACCCAGCTGTGGATGCGACTGGTGAAGCAAGGTCCGATGCTGTAAAGAGCAATATTGCATAGGAACCTGGAATGTCAGGTCCATGAATCAAGGCAAATTGGAAGTGGTCAAACAAGAGATGGCAAGAGTGAATGTCGACATTCTAGGAATCAGCAAACTCAAATGGACTGGAATGGGTGAATTTAACTCAGATGACCATTATATCTATTACTGCGGGCAGGAATCCCTCAAAAGAAATGGAGTAGCCATCATGGTCAACAAAAGAGTCCGAAATGCAGTACTTGGATGCAATCTCAAAAACAACAGAATGATCTCTGTTCGTTTCCAAGGCAAACCATTCAATATCACAGTAATCCAAGTCTATGCCCCAACCAGTAACGCTGAATAAGCTGAAGTTGAATGGTTCTATGAAGACCTACAAGACCTTTTAGAACTAACACCCAAAAAAGATGTCCTTTACATTATAGGGGACTGGAATGCAAAAGTAGGAAGTCAAGAAACACCTGAAGTAACAGGCAAATTTGGCCTTGGAATACGGAATGAAGCAGGGCAAAGACTAATAGAGTTTTGCTAAGAAAATGCACTGGTCATAACAAACAGCCTCTTCCAACAGCACAAGAGAAGACTCTACACATGGACATCACCAGATGGTCAACACCAAAATCAGATTTATTATATTCTTTGCAGCCAAAGATGGAGAAGCTCTATACTGTCAGCAAAAACAAAACCAGGAGCTGACTGTGGCTCAGACCATGAACTCCTTATTGCCAAATTCAGACTTAAATTGAAGAAAGTAGGGAAAACCACTAGACCATTCAGGTATAACCTAAATCAAATCCCTTATGATTATACAGTGGAAGTGAGAAATAGATTTAAGGGCCTAGATCTGATAGATAGAGTGCCTGATGAGCTACGGAATGAGGTTCGTGACATTGTACAGGAGACAGGGATCAAGACCATCCCCATGGAAAAGAAATGCAGAAAAGCAAAATGGCTGTCTGAGGAGGCCTTACAAATAGCTGTGAAAAGAAGAGAAGCAAAAAGCAAAGGAGAAAAAGAAAGATATAAACATCTGAAAGCAGAGTTCCAAAGAGTAGCAAGAAGAGATAAGAAAGCCTTCTTCAGTGATCAATGCAAAGAAATAGAGGAAAACAACAGAATGGGAAAGACTAGAGATCTCTTCAAGAAAATCAGAGATACCAAAGGAATATTTCATGCAAAGATGGGCTCGATAAAGGACAGAAATGGTATGGACCTAACAGAAGCAGAAGATATTAAGAAGAGGTGGCAAGAATACACAGAAGAACTGTACAAAAAAGATCTTCACGACCCAGATAATCACAATGGTGTGATCACTCACCTAGAGCCAGACATCCTGGAATGTGAAGTCAAGTGGGCCTTAGAAAGCATCACTATGAACAAAGCTAGTGGAGGTGATAGAATTCCAGTTGAGCTATTCCAAATCCTGAAAGATGATGCTGTGAAAGTGCTGCACTCAATATGCCAGCAAATTTGGAAAACTCAGCCATGGCCACAGGACTGGAAAAAGTCAGTTTTCATTCCAATCCCAAGAAAGGCAATGCCAAAGAATGCTCAAACTACCGCACAATTGCACTCATCTCACATGCTAGTAAAGTAATGCTCAAAATTCTCCAAGCCAGGCTTCAGCAATATGTGAACCATGAACTTCCTGATGTTCAAGCTGGTTCTAGAAAAGGCAGAGGAACCAGAGATCAAATTGCCAACATCCGCTGGATCATAGAAAAAGCAAGAGAGTTCCAGAAAAACATCTATTTCTCCTTTATTGACTATGCCAAAGCCTTTGACTGTGTGGATCACAATAAACTGTGGAAAATTCTGAAAGAGGTGGGAATACCAGACCACCTGATCTACCTCTTGAGAAATTTGTATGCAGATCAGGAAGCAACAGTTAGAACTGGACATGGAACAACAGCCTGGTTCCAAATAGGAAAAGGAGTACATCAGGCCTGTATATTGTCACCCTGTTTATTTAACTTATATGCAGAGTACATCATGAGAAACGCTGGACTGGAAGAAACACAAGCTGGAATCAAGATTGCCGGGAGAAATATCAATAACCTCAGATATGCAGATGACACCACCCTTATGGCAGAAAGTGAAGAGGAACTAAAAAGCCTCTTGATAAGGTGAAAGTGGAGAGTGAAAAAGTTGGTTTCAAGCTCAACATTCAGAAAACGAAGATCACGGCCTCCAGTCCTATCACTTCATGGGAAATAGATGGGGAAACAGTGGAAACAGTGTCAGACTTCATTTTTCTGGGCTCCAAAATCACTACAGGTGGTGACTGCAGCCATGAAATTAAGACTCTTACTCCTCAGAAGAAAAGTTATGACCAACCTAGATAGCATGTTGAAAAGCAGAGACATTACTTTGCCAACAAAGGTCCATCTAGTCAAGGCTATGATTTTTCTTGTGGTCATGTATGGATGTGAGAGTTGGACTGTGAAGAAGGTTGAGCACTGAAGAATTGATGCTTTTGAACTGTGGTGTTGGAGAAGACTCTTGAGAGTCTTGAGAAAGGGACTGCAAGGAGATCCAACCAGTCCATTCTGAAGGAGATCAGCCCTGGGATTTCTTTGGAAGGAATGATGCTGAAGCTGAAACTCCAGTACTTTGGCCACCTCATGTGAAGAGTTGACTCATTGGAAAAGACTCTGATGCTGAGAGGGATTGGGGGCAGGAGGAGAAGGGGACGACAGAGGATGAGATGGCTGGATGGCATCACTTACTCGATGGACGTGAGTCAGAGTGAACTCCGGGAGTTGGTGATGGACAGGGAGGCCTGGCGTGCTGCAATTCATTGGGTCGGAAAGAGTCGGACACGACTGAGCGACTGATCTGATCTGATGGAGGAAGGATCAGGGAGGAAAAATTAGAAGGTTGGGAATGGCAAGTGTCCGACTCTTCGAGACTCCATGGACTACAGCACGCCAGGCTTCACTGTCGATCACCAACTCCTGGAGCTTGCTCAAACTCACGTCCATCGAGTCGGTGATGCCACTGGGTCATGGACACTTAGTGTGGCAGTGCATGCATAAGACCTTTTGAAAGAGGTGGCTATTATCTTCATTACCCCCACGATAGTTTGGTCTCAGGTCAAACAACAGGGAGGGAACACAGCCCCACCCATCAACAGAAGATTGGATTAAAGATTTACTGAGCCTGGCCCCACCCATCAGAACAAGACCCAGTTTCCCCTACAGTCAGTCTCTCCCATCAGGAAGCTTCCATAAGCCTCTTACCTGACTGAAGGCAGATAGAATGAAAACCACAATCACTGAAAACTAATCAAACTGATCACATGGACCACAGCCTTGTCTAACTCAATGAAACTATGAGCCATGCCAGGTAGGGCCACCCAAGACAGATGGGTCATTGTGGAGAGATCTGACAGACTGTGGTCCACTGGAGAAGGCAATGGCAAACCACTTCAGTATTCTTGCCTTGAGAACCCCATGGACAGTATGAAAAGGCATATGCATAGTACCATATTAAAAATAGATTAACAGTAAGAACTGTATAGCACAGGGAACTATATTCAATATCATGTAATAACATAAAATGGAAAAGAATTTGAAAAAGATTCCCTGATATCCATCTGTCATCTATCTTATCTATATCTGAATTACTTTGCTGTACACTTGCATCAATGTAAATCAACTATCCTTCAATTCCAAAAGAAAAGAAAAAAAATTTTTTTAATTCTGAAAAATCTTACTATACTTTATGATTATTGTTATGAAAAACCAATTATCCTGTCTTGTGGATATAAAAGGGTATATATAACTTCTGCTGGGTAGTAGAAATTTTTCTTTTAAAAAAATCCAGATAAATCCTAGCAAACTTCGTGTATTATAAACTTTTAAACAAATTTAATTCTGTGAAGCTGAAGAGAGAAAAGATGAGTTAGAGATCTTTTTAAAGTTCTTCCAGTGAAGAATTTTAAAAGAAAACGTAGTGAGCTTAACATCAAAGAATAGGTCACCTGCTCACATTAAAACACTGCTTAATTTCCCTCCCCCGCCTTTTTTTTTTTTGAACTCCATTTCATAGTGATAGTTTATGCATTGTATACTTGGTCTCGTAATGGTCATAACAGTGTATGGCAAGTCCTTTGTTTCAAAAAGAAAAATAGCCCAGGAACCAGTTTTATTGGTTTGTTTATTAGATTTATTAATCACTAGCTAAAAGCAGGAGAAGGCAATGGCACCCCACTCCAGTACTCTTGCCTGGAAAATCCCATGGATGGAAGAGCCCGGTAGGCTGCAGTCTATGGGGTCGCTAAGAGTCGGACATGACTGAGCAACTTCACTTTCACTTTTCACTTTTCTACATTGGAGAAGGAAATGGCAACCCACTCCAGTGTTCTTGCCTGGAGAATCCAGGGACAGCGGAGCTTGGTGGGCTGCCGTCTATGGGGTCGCACAGAGTCGGACACGACTGAAGCAACTTAGCAGCAGCAGCAGCAGCTAAAAGCAACTAATAATCAAAAAATTCTCTCAAATATAGAGATGTTTGAAGTTATACCTAATTTTATTTTTTAAATAAATGTATTATTTTTAAAGTTTGTATTTATGTATTTATTTTACTAAGCTGTAAAACAGGTCTTTGTTGCTGCACACGGGCTTTCTTTAATTGCAAGGGGTTTCTCTAAGTGCAAGGGGTTCTCATTGAGGTGGCTTCTCTTGTTGCAAGGTACGAGCTTCAGTCGTTGTGGCTCTCCAGCTCTTAGTTGCCGGGCAGCATGTAGAATCTTCTGGGACCAGGGATCAGATCCATGTCCCCTGCATTTGCAGGCAGATTCTTAACCAGTGGACCACCAGGGAAGTCCCTCCTAGTTTGTAAAACAGAAACTTGCTCTTAAAAGGAAAAATGCCACTGACTAAAGAAACCCTTTATCCCAGCCTGTGATAAAGCCCGAGAATTTAGGGCTTTACCCAGGAACACATGTTTTGTGATGTCCTCCTGAAAATTAATTACAGCATCAGGAAAGCAAAACAGGTGAGGTGAACCATGCATGTGTCTTTGCCTTCAGACCTGGAACGTCTCCCCCTTAAGTTAGCTGTAGCTCTTTCTTCTGTCACTGTGTTATTACCCTTCTCTTTTGCACTCACAGCACTTTGAGTAGATTGAATTCAGAGGGTTTATAACGTGCTGCCTAACATTATCACCTTTAATTTACAAGCACATTTGGCATATTTATTAGAACTGGCCATTTCATGAAAAATATTTTTCCTCTAACATTACGTATAAAATGCTATTTGTCAACAGGTGATGAATTAATCGTCATATTTAAATTCCTTTTGTGCATTTAGGCATATTAACATGTCTAATGCACTTCTATTTGAAGTGTGTAAATCTTTACGTGCAATATTCCATTACCCAGAATAATTCTGTTAAACTTTTTACATATATAAAAAGCTCACATTCATATTAAACAATTATTTTCCAAAATAGAAAATGAGGACCTAACATAACAATGAAAAATGTGCATTCCTATCAAAAGGGAGAACTGTCCATGTAATAGCTACTTATTGTATTTAGATCAATAAGTAGATTTAGATCCAGCTAAAGTGGATGAATGTCACCCAGGCTTGTTCAGTACAGTGTACAAATGATTGCAGCTGTGCCTTTAATCTGTCTTTTCTTTATCTCCTGAATCTGTGTAGGTCCACTCACTTTCTCTTACCTGAAATGCTATAGAAATGTGTCCCCCAGTTTCCAAGCCTCCAGGTTCATTTGGACCAACCTGTTCTCCACAGAGCCGCCAGAGAGGCCTTTCTGTATCTGACCTCGCCATGCCCCTGCTTGTTGGATCAACTCCTTCACAGAGGCATAAGGCCTTTCATGATGGGTTTCTGCCTTTTTCCCCAGCAACCTCTCCCTCCTTTGTCCCACATATGTCCCAGCCATATAGAACAACTTCAACCCTTTCTGCACCCCCTTTCACTCTTCTTGGTTAACTCCAGCTCACATTTCAAGATCCAACTCTCTGAAGCCTTTGCTGATTCCCAAGCAGGCATTTACACTCCTTCCCTGAGTGGTGGCTCAGCTGGTATGGAAGACCTGGGTTCGATCCCTGTGTTGAGAAGATCCCCTGGAGAAGGGATTGGCTACCCACTCCAGTATTCTGGCCTGGAGAATTTCATGGACTGTATAGTCCATCAGGTCACAAAGTGTTGGACATGACTGAGCAACTTTCACTTTCTGAGGTTCTGGAGCAGCCCGTGTCTTCCTCTGCCGGGACCCTTACTGCACTGTATTATGACCATGCTGCTAAGTCACTTCAGTCGTGTGCGACTCTGTGCAATCCCATAGACGGCAGCCCACCAGGCTCCGCCGTGCCTGGGATTCTCCAGGCAAGAACACTGGAGTGGGTTGCCATTTCCTTCTCCAATGCAGAAAAGTGAAAAGTGAAAGTGAAGTTGCTCAGTCATGTCCGACTCTAGCGACCCCATGGACTTCAGCCTACCAGGCTCCTCCATCCATGGGATTTTCCAGGCAAGAGTACTGGAGTGGGGTGCCATTGCCTTCTCCATCTGTGCTCTCATTTGTCCTTTAATTAGTCTGTGGGGATCTCGAGAGCAGGGACTATGATTTCATCCCATATCCCCAGCCCCCTAGCATGTAGTAGGAACTCAGTAAATGTTTATTTAATGAAATCAAACTAAGCTGGGCTTCCCAGATGGCTCAGAGGTTAAAGCATCTGCCTGCAATGTGGGAGACCTGGGTTCGATCCCTGGGTCAGGAAGATCCCCTGGAGAAGGAAATGGCAACCCACTCCAGTATTCTTGCCTGGAGAATCCCATGGACGGAGGAGCCTGGTGGGCTACAGTCCACGGGGTCGCAAAGAGTCGGACACAACTGAGCAACTTCACCCAGAACCTTTTTGGAAGTAGACAAGGTATAAATGAATAAATGTAAATAAAAGATGGCCCTATCAATGCTTTGAATGAACAGAAAATGATTTACTAGAAATAACCGTGACTATAAGCCAAGCTAAGTCACTTCAGTCGTGTCCGACTCTATGCAACCCCATAGACGGCAGCCCACCAGGCTCCCCCATCCCTGGGATTCTCCAGGCAAGAACACTAGAGTGGGTTGCCATTTCCTTCTCCAATGCATGAAAGTGAAAAGTGAAAGTGAAGTTGCTCAGTCATGTCTGACTCTCAGCGACCCCATGGACTACAGCCCACCAGGCTCCTCCATCCATGGGATTTTCCAGGCAAGAATACCGGAGTGGGCTGCCATTGCCTTCTATAAATATGACCAAAACAACAGATTCCCCTGTGTGGAAGAGCATGGGAAAGCTACAGTTTCTCGATTTATGGAGTTTGGGGAAAAAGGATACAAGGAGAAGGGAGCAGCTGGAACTAGAGAGCAGGAATCAGAGCCCCACCCCTTGGTGAAGAGCAGAAGTTGAGGCTCAGGATTTCAGACAGTGGTTCCTTTCTCCTGACTGTGAGAGTCAGGATGCATGCTCCCAGCCCACCATGGAGACCAACCTATGGAAACAGCTACACCTTGACTTTCTGAGTAGAATTCGTGTTAGGAGGAAACCCTGAAAAGAGAAAATGAACCTTGTTTCTTAATAATGATTTCTTCAGTTTGAGGAGAAGAGATGAAAATGATGTGGAAAGGTCATGCCTGAACATGAAAGTTGCTCAGTCGCATCCAACTCTTTGCAACCCCATGGACTATACAGTCCATGGAATTCTCCAGATCAGAATGCTGGAATGGATAGCCTTTCCCTTCTCCAGGGGATCTTCCCAACCCAGGGATCAAACCCAGGTCTCCCACATTGCAGGCTTTACCAGTTGTTGCTTTAGCAGCTGAGCCACCAGGGAAGCCCAAGAATACTGGAGTGGGTAGCCTATCCCTTCTCCAGGGGATCTTCCCAACCCAGGAATCAAACCAGGGTCTCCTGCACTGCAGGTGGATTCTTTACCAACTGAGCTATCATGGGGCAAACCACACCTCATCTATTTGCTCCACAGGTGGGTCTTTCTCTAAATTGACAGATTGTTAAATTAAAACCATTTCTTTTTCTAATTTGGAACCCAAGTTTTTAAAATTAATTTTTGATTCACATGCAGGAATATTCATTATTTGGTCTACTGTTCTGTAAGTTTTGCCAAATGCAAAGAGTCATGTAAACACCACCATAATCAAGTTACCAAATGGTCTCCATGCCCCCTGTTCCCTAAAATTACCGTGTGCTACCCATTTCTGGTTAGCAGAATGGGTAACCTTCCTCACCTTCGACTTCTTGCAACCTCTGATCTTTTGTTTGTACTTTCAGTTTTGCTTTTCCAGAATATCATTGAATGGAATTACACACTATATAGCCTTGTGAGACTGGTGTCTTTCACTCTGTATATGCATTTAAAAGTCATGTACAATGTTGCATGAAACAATGCGTTGAAGCAGAATTATTTTCCCTCATCAATTTCCTTTACTGAAATCCTAACCCCCAGCACCTCAGAATGTGACATGGGATAGGATCCATTCTTTGACTTCGACCAAAAGGAAAAAAAAATCCAAGGCATATTCAATACACTTTCTTTGAGGCTTTTGGGGACACAGGAGGGACTTACATCATAATATTAAGTGAATACATCAAGTTGAATTTATTCATTTTCTTCTAAAGAGTCCCCCCCATACCCTCCCTACCATAGGAGATTATTTCTCACTAGTTTCATCATCTCTGCCTGCCCTGTCTCAGGCCATCATCCTGGCTTCTCTGTCCTCCTTTGGTTTTCTTTTCTTCTTTCTCCTTCATCACCTGAAGAGCAACTTTATGTCTCCTTTTCTACCTTAGCTCCTGGGTCCTTTGGGTTTCATCATCTCCCAGTCACAGCTTATTGAGGGATTTTCCCAAGCAGATAGTTTACTCCTGAAGAAGAATTCTGATGTTAGCTGTTCAGATTATCTTTTTAGTCCCCTTCTCAAAATGTGATAATCACAAAATGCTTTGAGATTCTTAGAGGTCTCCTTGCTGCCGCCGCCAAGTCGCTTCAGTCGTGTCCGACTCTGTGTGACCCCATAGACGGTGGCCCACCAGGCTCCCCTGTCCCTGGGATTCTCCAGGCAAGAACACTGGAGTGGGTTGCCATTTCCTTCTCCAATGCATGAAAGGGAAAAGTGAAAGTGAAGTCGCTCAGTCGTGTGTGACTCTTCACGACCCCATGGTCTTCAGCCTACCAGGCTCCTCCGTCCATGGGATTTTCCAGGCAAGAGTACTGGAGTAGGGTGCCATTGCCTTCTTCAAGAGGTCTCCTTACTCTTAACAAAATGATAAGACATATTTTGATTGATGGCATATATGTCTCATAGGATGCATATTTGTTTAAATTGCCATGCAAAGTCTGCACTATTTTAAATGCTTTATAAAGACTTCACTGACCAGATAATATCTGGCAGAGTGAAGTGGAAAAAATATGAAAATTTAATCCAGTATCTAGAAAACTAAAGAGAAAAAAATTACATTTTTATGTCAAAGAATAATTCACCTCTCTTTGTGTTCCATAATCCACATTCCTAGTATCACACATGGTGTGTTGAGGACTCTTAACCAGTTTTACAATCTGCAAGGGGGAAGGGAGGGTATCAGATCCTGATCTGCAAAGCAGCATTGCAGGGATGGTTAGGCTCCTTCTGGAGTCAGAGTCTTTATGGGTGTTAGCATAGGCTCCCATGGGCATCATTATTTGGCCATTTCTTTTTGGTGTCCTGAACACTTCTGCACCTCTCCTTTCCTCATGCTTTCTCAGTGCTCCCCATTTGATCCCAGGCCAATAGCTTGTTTACAAGGTCAAGAAGAGAAGAGAAACAGAAATATGGTAGAGACATGGAACAGCTGTTTTTAAGAAGGGAGTTCTCAAGAAGGACAACTTAACAGAGCAAAGGAGAAGGCACGTATGTTTTGTTCAAGGGGCAGAAGGGCGGGGGAGTGATTAATGTCTGTAAAGATGATGATTTGCTCAGGCTGACTTCCTTTACTGCATGAGGAAGAGGTTTCTTGAATTTGTGAAGATGATGCTTTTTGGAACTAAGAAGACAGAGAAAGTGGAATCACAGGGTTCTCCCTCCTTTGTTCAAAGAGCTCTAAATTTCCATGTATCTTCACTCACCCCTTTATCACACTCCTGGGTTATTAACAGTGTTTTCATTTAACTGCAGAGCCCAGAGACTCTAAAGCTACCTGGGCATGTTTTCTCAGAGCATTTGGAAAATCATCTGGTTGGGAAGGAGAGATTGCGGTGGCAGCACAGGCCTGACTTTGTGGGGCCTGCCTGGTGAGGGGCCCAAGACACTTCTCAGCCTCCCTTTCGAAGGGCTGAACTCTGCTCCCTGGGGCAGCTCACTGACATGCCACACCTTTGGCTTTCAGAGAGGCTGCTTTTGCCTTAGTATACACAGTATATTCTCTCCCTGCTGGACTTTCTCTTGGAGGTCATCTGTTTGAATAAAAGCCCAATAACTTTATTTAATTTGGGTCAGCATGCAGACTTTTGCACAATAAAATGTCATTTTTGTATCTATTTCCATGTTCCATTTTGTATCTATTTCTATTTAAGGACCACATAAATTTAAAGTCACTAAACCGTATGTTCAGAGGTTCAGTCTTGTCTGACTCTTTGCAACTCCATGGACTGTAACCCTTCAAGCTCCTCTGTCCATGTGATTTCCCAGTCAAGACAACTGGAGTGGGTTGCCATTTCCTCTTCTGGGGATCTTCCTGACCCAGGGATCCAACTCGCATCTCCTGCATCTCCAGCATTGGCAGGCAAGTTCTTCACTACTGAGCCACCTTTTGCTTGCAATATGTGTCCTTGTTGAGCACCAAACCCGATACTGTCTGCTTCCAGCCCTGATGAGCCCCAGAGTATGTGAGCATGAGAGAAGGGAAGATTGCTCTCCTGTGGCATCTTACCGTATCCTGCTTATGTTTCCGTCTTCCTGTTGTAACTTTTTGTTGTAAAATCCTCCCTATAACCTCTTCTCATAATTTTCAAGAGCAGTATTTTCTATGTTGTCTTTAGTATTATATTTTCAGGGTAGTAATGCTAAAGAGGACCTTTTAGGTAACCTCTTCAATTTAGTTGAGAAAATGGACACCCATATTTACATTTTAAAAATTAGAAACTGCCGTTTAAGAATTCAGTTACATTATTTTATTAGAGAAGGCAATGGCACCCCACTCCAGTACTCTTGCCTGGAAAATCCCATGGACAGAGAAGCCTGGTGGGCTGCAGTCCATGGGGTCGCTAAGAGTCGGACACGACTGGGTGACTTCACTTTCGCTTTTCACTTTCATGCCTTGGAGAAGGAAATGGCAACCCACTCCAGTGTTCTTGCCTGGAGAATCCCAGGGAAGGGGGAGCCTGGTGGGCTGCTGTCTATGGGGTTGCACAGAGTCGGACACGACTGAAGTGACTTAGCAGCAGCAGCAGCAGCAGTAGATTATTTTTATTACCTGTTTCTCTCCAGCTGCCAATTTCCCCTTCAAATTCCGTCACTGTCAGACTATGCAAGCAACCTTAGAGCTCTGTATATTTGGAATAACCCATGGTGTGTGCTTTCATTTCATTTTGTTGATTGTGTTTGAAGAGTTAGTTCAAGAGAATCCCAGACTTCCTGTGCATCCACACGTTCAACTCTTTGCAGCTTCTTAAATTCCCTTTCCCTTCATTTTTGAACATAAATATGGGACGCTTGGGCTTCCCTGGTGGCTCAGATGGTAAAGAATCTGCCTGCAATGCAGGAAACCTGGGTTTAATCCCTGGGTCTGAAAGATCCCCTGGAGGAGGGTATGGCAACCCACTCCAATATTCTTGCCTGGAGAATCCCACAGACAGAGTAGCCTGGCAGGCTATAGTCCATGGGGTTGTAAATAGTTGGACACGACTGAGCAACTAACACATTAGCCATTTAAAATGGGAATAAAACCACCATATGACCCCGAAATCCCATTCCTAGTCATATACCCTGAGGAAACCAAAATTGAAAAGGACGTTTATCCCATTGTTCATTGCAGCACCACTTACAATAGCTAGAACATGGAAGCAACCTAGATGTCCATCAACAGATGAATGGATAAAGAAGTCATGGTATATATACACAATGGAATATTAATCATAAAAGGGAACACATCTGAGTCAGTTCTAATGAGGTGGATGAACCTAGAACCTATTATACAGAGTGAAGTAAATCAGAAAGAGAAAGATAAATATCATATTCTAATGCATACATACAGAATCTGGAAAAATGGTACTGAAGAGTTTCTTTACAGGGCAGCAGTGGAGAAACAGACATAGAGAATAGATTTATGGACATGGGGAGAGGGGAGGAGAGGGTGAGATGTACAGAAAGAGTAACACGGAAACTTACATTATCATATGTAAAATAGATAGCCAATAGGAATTTGCTGTATGGCTCAGGAGACTCAAACAGGGGCTCTGTATCAAGCTAGAGGGTTGGGATGGGGAGGCAGATGGGAGGGAGGTTCAAAAGGGAGGGGATATATGTATACCTATGGCTGATTCATGTTGAGGTTTTCCAGAAAACAACAAAATTCTGTAAAACAATTATCCTTCAATAAAAAATACATAAATTTTAAAATAAATAAATAAAAACCCTTTCAAAATCTATGACACACAGTCCATAGAAACTCTTGGCATATAGCAAGACTACTATCCAGTGTAGAGGCTAGAGCAATAGCTCATTTTCAACAATCAAATAGACAAATACAATTTGCAATGTTATTGTAACAACAATATAGCTAACTTCAACCAACTCACTAACCCCATAGGTGCTATCAACCCACAGAAGACCTGCTACTGCTCAGGCCATCTGGATAGTCAAGTGGCTCTGGCCCTCAGTAGAGGAAAGTGCTTGTCTCCTTTTTCTTCCTTTATGGCAATTAATGCATCTCAATTAAGTATTGCATCCTTGAAGAAGGGTTGGACAACAAAGACTAAAGTGAAACCTTGTGAAATATTGCAGAGGGATCTCAAATTTCTAGATGTATGCCAACCACAGAAAGCAATGATATTAAACAATACAACTAAAACAAGAGTTTGAGCTCTGGGCTTTCTTGAGTATGAGAGAGCCATTTGGAAGTCTTCATTTAGAAACAGGATTATCAAATTCTGTTGTTGTTCAGTCACTAAGTCATGTCTGACTCTTTGCAACCCCATGGACCACAGCACACTAGGCCTCCTTGTCCCTCACCATCTCCTGGAGTTCACCCATGTTCATGTCCATTGAATCGGTGATGCCATCCAATCATCTAATCCTCTGTTGCCCTCTTCTCCTTTTACCTTCAATCTTTCCCAGCAACAGGATCTTTTCCAATGAGTTGACTATTTGCATCAGGTGGCCAAAGTATTGGAACTTCAGCATCAGTCCTTCCAATGAGTACTCAAGGTTGATTTCCCTTAGGGTTGACTGGTTTGATCTTCTTGTTGTCCAAGGGACTCTCAAGAATCTTCTCCAGCACAATTCAAAAGCATCAATTTTTTACTGTTCAGCCTTCCTTATGGTCCAACTGTCACATCTGTACACGCTGCTGCTGCTGCTGCTGCTGCTGCTAAGTCACTTCAGTTGTGTCTGACTCTGTGCGACCCCATAGACGGCAGCCCACCAGGCTCTGCCGTCCCTGGGATTCTCCAGGCAAGAACACTGGAGTGGGTTGCCATTTCCTTCTCCAATGCATGAAAGTGAAAAGTGAAAGTGAAGTCGCTCAGTCACGTCCGACTCTTAGCGACCCTATGGACTGCGGCCTACCAGGCTGCTCTGTCCATGGGATTTTCCAGGCAAGAGTACTGGAAAATCCAGTACTCTTGGATTGGAAATCCAGTTGCTCTTCCCTTCTCCATATCTGTACATGACTATTGGAGAAACCATAGCTCTGACTGTATGAATCTCTGTTGGCAAAGTGATGTCTTTGCCTTCTACAAGCTTTAAATTTTTTAAATTTACAATTGTATCAAATTCTCCCTTACTATAAAAACTTGAACTAGAGGAGGCCTGAACAACCATTTATTCCAGAAGTCATTATCCTTATCTGGATTATGATCTTTTTTTGAGAATCTCATAAGAGCTATAAAAGCCAAATCTAGAAATATATGTATATGTGAAAACGAACATTTGGTCCATGATTTCAAAGGATTCATGGGTACAGTCAAGCCCATCGGCAGATCCCCTAGGGGAGACTGGAAACCCAGATTAAGAACCTCTGATCTGCTCCAAGACCAAAGGTGGCAATTAAAGCCCCAAAGTGTAAGTGACCTGCCTTGGGTTGTCCAGTTTCATATTTTTTTCTGCTATCCTCTTCCTTTCTTTTTATGTATATGTCTATTTTTGATCTGATGCTAAATTGATAGATGTGTAGAAAATTTATTTTCCTGCAAATATCTTCCCAAATGATGAGTGATAGGAAGTCTTCTCACTGTCTCTTTTAATTGATATAGCACCATAAACTCTATGAAAGGGCCTTTTAATTGATGTAGTACCTTAAACTCTGTGAAAGGGCTAATACAATAGATTTGCTTTGTTACAATTGTAGTTGGCCATGGTGTTAAAAATTACCAACATCTCTGCAGATGCAATAATCACAAAAAACCACAAAAGGTCCTGAGGGTCGTGTGGGTCAAAGGTCAGGCCAAGCTCTACTCTGTTCCCTTACTGTGCAGTTAGAATCTAGGAATACTTAGGCCAAGTTTGCTCTGAAGTGGTTTGGCACTTGATTTGGAAACTTCTGGCACACCAAACCCCTTATTACTGTAACAGTCTTCTATAAACATTTAATGTTGGGAAATTACACATTTTGATCAAAAAGCTTCCTTGTCCTTCTCCTTCCCAGTAATGAGTACCAATATAAATAGCACTTTAGCAATCCCTGGATGTTAATGCCAAACAACCCAGGAAACGAAATGCATATGTGAGCATTCTAGATGCTGCTGAAAGAACTTCTACAGCCCAAGGAAGAAACTTGGAGAATTCTGCACCGTACTCCTTTTGCTCTTTAGAAGTTTAGTATATTGGTATGTCCCTGTAATCTTGATCTGTGAAAACTATGCTTTTTCTAAAAATCATCTGATAATTCAGATCAGATTCTTTAGGGCCACCTAAGATGTAGCCACAAGGCTATGTTACCCAGTCAGCTTTTTTTGCCCTCATGGCTTTCTTTGTCAATTCATTCCTGGTCCTCAGAAAAATCTTCCTACAAAAATAAACAGCATGTTGTTTGTGTCTTAGTAAAAAGCGTCTAAGTAAATAATGGTTGTTCTGACTCAGATCCTTTTTTAACCCCAAATTGATGTTTGAAAAAAGGAGGGGATTAGATTAAGGTCTCGTGAGATATGTATATATGATAAGCCAAAGAAGGAATTCTAACTTAAGGATGGCTTAATGGTTGTGCCTTGACAGGAAAGCATCCATCTTCAAAGGTTTCTCTTTTAAAATACAGTAAAAATCAAAAGCAATCACTTAAGAAGTCTGGGTAAATAATCTGGCATTTGTGAGCAATAGCTGCAAAATGATACAACTGTGAGGACCATATTCCCTGAAAAGCTTCTAACCATTTAAATCACCATCCGAGTGTTATTACCTGAATCACCTCTGGGGGCCAGATACACACCTGTGATCTGCTGGCAATTCAGGGAAGGAAGCAGCCCTGCCATGTCCTGGTGTAGTAAATGGTAGAGTACAATTTTGGGTCTGGAAAGAAGATGTGGTAGAAGCTGAGGTTACTGCTCCTCGATTAACACCCAGCCGACAAAGCTAATAGCGGGAAGAGCATAGTGGTTTAGCACCTCAATATGGTGTACTTAAAGATGCAAGTCCAGGCGTGCAGACAATAGGTACCAGTAGTACATGGAAGGCAATTCAGCAAATCAGCTTAAAAATGAGAGTAAATGATGCATGTTTGGAAGAGCAAAAAATGGTAGCTGTCTTGTTTAAACTAAATGTTTAAGCCACGACATGGCCATTGCAATAATAATCTCCTGGAAAGCAATATTTAAATGTATCCATCATCATTTAGGTTTTAGACACACAGTTAAATATTATTGATCATTTGCAATTGTGTGCATCCATGTGTATATATATTAAACTGAAAAGTAACAGTAGCATGGAAAGTGTAGAAGATGAAGTGTAAAAATAGTACTTGAGTTTCTAATTACCAGTTTTTAATTAAGAAAGCCACAAGCAAATTATAAGCATCCAGTTTATAGCATTGCAATCTTAGAGGCTTACACTCATGAATATGGTAATTTTTTATTTTATGCCCTCTTGAGATGTCTTGTTAAAAACATTTTATTGGTGATCCTAAAATTCAGTAAATTTGAAGCCCTTGGCACCTTGTAGATAGTTAAAGTTCTTAAAAAAAAATGTCAGCAATAAATATTTGGCAAATATAAAGAATATGCACATTTTCCCAAGTGGGTGCTATTTTTTTTTTTTTTTGCAGTTCTTATATTCAAGTGATGACACTGCAGTTCAGAATGTGAATGCATATTGATATTTTCTTCCAGAAACTGCATGGGTTGCTGGGAGAATACTGCTCCCCCAGAGTTATTTTTATGCGGGCACCTGGAAGTAGAGGCATACTTGCTCCAGCTTGCAGAGTTGTTTTGGACAATCAGGTGTACATATGAGCAAGTGGTCTTTATTTAGAGCAATTAAAATTCTCACATTCTCCTCTCTTGACATGCAATTACTAGGGTTCTGCTGTTCCCACTAATTGCTCTTGCTGGGGACATTGGTGAGAAGCCAATGATTTTGATGGGTAGCGGATTATCATTTTTACTTTGCTACCTGAGGAAAAAAAAATCATTTGCAAAATCCCATGTGTAATTAGCAAGACTCATGATTAATTGTCCTGCAAAATTAGCTTCACTGTTGCTTTTATTTTACTGCTTCAAATATTAATTAATGTTAACTCCTTTCCTTCAGTTCCAGCTTTTGAATATTCAACATGGCTTTGAAAAATTATCAAGGTTTATACTTGCATTAGCATGCCGGAGCTTTGATTTCAGGAATAAGTATTCTGATTTAAAAGATCACACTTGGGTCATAAATAATTTTTATAGGAGGACAAACAAAGCATCGAAGCATCATGGGAAGGCATTCATGCACTAACTGAAAGTAAATTGTTTCAATAATGATTCATTCCCGCGTGCTTTTGGGGGAAACATCAGCAAATATGCAAACCACTGCATTGCGTGGGGGTAAAAACCATTCCCCAGTGACAAGCAACCTACACCAGCATTTTTCTACCTGTCATTATGTGGTGGGTAAGGCTCAGAGACTTGGCAAGAAATCATAGTTGCTCGGGTTGAAAGGAACCACCAAAGTTATCCTGTCCAAAGGTTCCCAGTCCCAGGAGCACTGGAATAGCTGTGACTTTTATGAAAATTATAGATTCCTTACGTTCCACTCCAGACCTAATAAATCTGACCATATGGCACTGAGCTCGGCAATATGTATTTTTTCAAAGTTCTCCAAGAGACTGTGGTGAACGTCTGGGTTTGGAAGCTGTTGATCTCATTGAACCACCTAGATGCCTGAATTCCCTTTGAAACATATGGGCCAAGTGATGCTTGAATACTTTTAGTGTCAAGGAACTCGCTTTGCCACCCTTGAAAAAGCCTGTGTCTTCTTTTTAGTGTTGATGCCTTCTGTTCTGTTAACTGCAGGTGGTTAATTTTGTGGTGCAAGACTGCAAATGCCCCTTGCCTATATTGCAAGAGCAGTTCTCCATCAAAATGCTTGGAGTTTGACTGGTGGTATCCATCACACTGTCATGGTCAAGGTTACACATGATATCTAGACTCCTAGGAAAGAAACCAAGGCTTGCTCTTTCCTCGTCAAATCCTCTGAGCCATCGGGTGGGCAGGGAGGCGCTCTGAGCCAGAGCACCCAGGCACTGGAGTGCCAAGGTGGGTGTGAGCCATACTACCCCCTTCTAACTCTTCCCTACCTTGAAGCAGGGGCTCTTGCAGATCTTCTGGAGGTTTTGCCTGGCCTCTTTTAAGACTTTTATAATTAGACTTTCTTTTCCCCTGAGATTTCTTAGGCACAAGATTCTCCTCCTGCAAGTCTAGGGGAGTGGACTCTGCTTTGGTCCCTCCATCCCTGGCTTCAGGGCCTGAAGGGGTTTGCATTGATGGTCTCCTCCTCTTCCTGGCATGGAGCAGATTTTCTGTGGACACAGGGTTCAGGTGGGAGTATTTCCAGCAGGTAGCAGAGAATGGGGTGCCTTGGGGATGAGGATGAGCTGTTCAGACTGTCATTCTCAGAGAGCTTCCCTGACAGACAGATGTCTAGACAGATTAAAAAAGACTGTGTGAGAGTTACTACTCTCACCTGCTGTGTGACCCTGTGGCTGTTACTTAACCTTTCAGTGCTTAGTCTCCTCATCAGTAAACGGGGTCAATAATAGCACCTCTCTCATAGGGCTCCAATGAGGCTTTAATGGGTTAAAACTAGTGGTGTTTACCAAATAAATGCATTCAAAATCCCCCAATACTACTTTCCAGTGACTATGAGGAAGGCAGCTTATAAAGAAATTGGTAACTGAATGCAAGACTTAACAAAGTCCAGTCTTTGCTTATATTCTGAGGCAGAAGTTCACATTTAGATTTACTTTTTAACCTGGAAAACCTCTCTCTAAGAATATAGGCAGAAATCATATCTGGGCCTGAAATACTAAATGTTCCTTTACACCAAAGTGATTCAAAAGTTTTCTTAGCCTCCTTTAAAGTTGACCTTTACAGAGAGAAGTTGGTCTCTGTGTAGCTGGCCTGAGAACTTCCGTTTTCATAGATGTTATAGTTTTTGTTCTCATTTTCTGCACACTCACCACCCCTCACAGTAACGAACTGTCCCTTGACTTAGAAGCTGAATGAGAGCAAGGCCCTGGCTCCTACAGGAGTCAGGACAGGTGTGTTGACCTGCTCAGGGAGAGCAAAAGTGGGTCAATAAAGTGACCAGATAATGGACGACAGGCCACTAGCACAGCTGCGTAGGAATCACCTATTAAAATGGCAAGAGACACTGTGAGACATTTCTGCTATAGAAATTTCCTCCTTAGCTATTATCCACTTCTGTAGGGTCTGGTGGATTTTTTTTCCTGTGTATATCACTAGCCAGTGTTTCAGAGAGATGAAGATAATAAGCACAATGCAGCATTCAAAAGTAACTCAGAATTTCTGAGAAGCAGCATTTGTGTACAACGCCTTAAGGAAATGGATTTGGCCCAGGTTGGGGGTGGTCGGTGCCTGTGTGGGGCGATCTGAAGGAGGCGCGCATCCGTGCTTCATGCGCACGTGGGCCCGCAGCTGCTTTGACTTACCCTTCCCGGCACCCCAGTAATTGCGATAAGACATAAAACAGAGGTCCTGACTCTGCGGGGTCATTAAGAAGCGGAGGCCCCTCTCTCCCACCCTGGAGGGAGTGTTAGCACAGGCGCTCTGGTTAAGGCGCCGCTGAATGAGCTGCCTCTGGCGGGTCAAATACCGCCCCTCCCCCGCAGCTACCTGGCTGCTAGTGTCTCCTCTGTCCTCTGTCCTGTCCCCAGGGCTGTGTCCAGCTACCACCAGGTCTGGAAGGAGGACTGAGGTTGATATTGGATCAACAGAGTCTTTTTTTAGTTTAAACAGTGCAAAAATGTCTTCTGTAGTTTTCTAGGTTTGATCGAACTTCTACAAATTTACCTTAACTTTATTTCTTTATTTCTACACTATTTATAAAGACGATGGGGCAACTATTGGCTGTTGGCAAATGTTTGCAATGCCAGGATAAAGAAGACAGGGTCATGAAAATCAGGTGACTCACATTTCTGCCTGGGGTTACCTTTGGTAGCTGAATTTGAATTGAATATACTATAGTATACCAACAAACGTCCATCTAGTCAAAGCTGTGGTCATGTATGGTTATGAGAGTTGGACTATAAAGAAAGCTGAGCACTGAAGAATTGATGCTTTTGAACTGTGGTGTTGGAGAAGACTCCTGAGAGTCCCTTGGACTTCAAGATGAGGCCAGTCTATCCTAAAGGAAATCAGTCCTGAATGTTCATTGGAAGGACTGATGCTGAAGCTGAAGCTCCAATTCTTTGGCCACCTGATTCGAAGGACTGACTCATTGGAAAAGACTCTGGTGCTGGGAAAGATTGAAGGCAGGAGTAGAAGGGGATGACAGAGGATGATATTGGATGGCATCACTGACTCAATGGACGTGAGTTTGAGCAAACTCCAGGAGTTGGTGATGGACATGGAGGCCTGGCATGCTACAGTCCATGGGGATGCAAAAAGTCGGACATGACTAAGTGACTGCACTGAACTGATATCATTGTATGGCTGGAGTTTTTACTGCAGATGATAAGATGGAGAAGAGAAAAAAAATGTGAGGGAATATCTTCTGACTGCTTATTCCACCTACTTTTCAACTCAAAAAAAACCCCTGAGACTAGCAGATTAAAAGACAAAAAAACCTGGACAATAAGTCTAAAGCTTATTTTGGCCTTTCTGTAGATTTTTATACCTTTCTGAGGCCAAGTTGGACCATGGAAATGTTTATTATTGGCATCTCTAATGAAGAATAACCCCTTGTAGACACCAGTTACCAACAGTAACTTAGTGATGAAGTGGCAACATGGGCTTCTTCCCCAAGAGCTAGTTTGGGGTCAAGGTTACCTCTGGTTGGGGATAGCTGGCATATGACATATTTGCAGGTAAGCTGTTTAGTTTTTAAATGGCTTTGACATCGTATTTACTGCTAGGTGAAAGAACTATAGACCAGTTGTTAATATGAGAAGTACAGCTGGTAGACGACTCTAACACAACACTAACGGGAAGTTAAGGCCTGCAGGAACACTACATAAATAGTGGTCCTGCTGTATCATGTTAATTCTTAGAATAACCTCACAGCAACATTTCATCCTGACATTCGCATCTCTACCGCCTCGTGTAGTCTTAGGTTGATTCTTCAAGCACAGAAATATGTTCTTCTTGCCTGTGCCTGCCAAAGTAAATAGAAATCAATGGAAGGCAGCAGAAATGCTGAAGTCATTCCAATAAGGGAAGTGCTTGTTAATTTAAATTTTGCACTTGACATTGGTAAGGACTAATAGCAGAAAATCATGTCCTATGCTGACTTCTAAAGTCATTTTGATCATCACTTATCCCACATTTTTTTGTTGTTGCAAAAATAGTGTTATAAACAAGAAACACAGCTAATTGTGATAGATCGCTCAAATAAGGGGAAAAAAGTTTTGTTATCTGAGTGATATTATGTCCTTGGAAAACTTTGGTATGAAAGGGATCATACCATGCTGTCGGTGGATGGCATGACCTCTGGGTGTGTGCACGCACACCAGTGCACACACCCATGTGTATGCATTCCAGAAACTTCAAAAAGCACCTCCTGCTGCTTTCAAAACCAGGCAAATATGTTTGAGGCCTGGTGGTAATTTAAAATAGGAAGATATACACAGAACTGAAGGTGGCTACACAGGAAATGAGAAAAGTCGTGGACCTACAACATGAATGTGCCATTGTATCACTGCATAATTGGAAGGGTGGGTCTGTGCTGTTGATGCTAAGCAGGTGTCCATAAATCAGAATTAATGTTTGTAATTAATTGTTATTAGTGTTAATAACAAAAGGTTTTAAGTACACTAACTTGCTTTTCCTCAGTTCAATCTTTTATTTACCACTTGTCGTTTCAATCCTAGATGGATTGAGACGCTAAAGTATTCTTGAAGATTTTGTGCTAGATCAGTCGAATATGATAATCTAGTATCTATTATCTTCTCTTTTCCCTCAATAGAGATCCTAACTTTAGACAAAAATTAGATTCCTGGTCTGAGCTAAGGAGTCCCACCTGCTGTTGGAACATCCACTTCAAAGGAGAAGCTTTTTAAAAAAGGAAACATCCAGTTTGTCCATCCTTGGGGGGACTTTTGGGTCACGTTGTTATGTCATGTCTGCCTGATGCTCTGCTGGGCCTTCTGACTCCACACCTGATTCAGTGAAATAACTGTTAGGTGGACTCAGAACATCTGTTCTCTCTGCACGCTCTTTCCCTCCAAAGACAGCTGTTAAAAGAACAGCAGAACACTCTAGATTCATTTCTCAGATTGGTGGGTAAGCCTGAGTCAGGCACTTTACACCCCCCCCCCGCCCCCACACACACACCTCGCCAAGCCCTCTGATGAGGAGTGTTATTGTTTAATCCATATACATTGCTGTGAAGCAGAATCCTAGAGGAAAAGATGGGCTACACATTCGCCAAAGGACAGGGAAGAGAGATCACAGAGAATAAATAGCCTAGCGTTTATCCTATGGCTGTAACCTGGAGCAGGAAGACAAGGGGAAGGAGGAGTCTTGAATCATGTGCAGATGAAACCGAGATATAGAATTTGTGGTGAGACTGCTTCATAAGTGACTATCTAAGGCTAATTGCCACAGACGGAGTTCAGAGGTCTAGCAAATGCAAGGAGGCACTGATTCTAACTCAGCAAAGTCATAGCAAATTATTTTTGAGAATAGGGTGGCAGTCAGAAAGTGTTTCATTAGCTAGCCTGGATCAACGCCCATGATGTGGGCCTGATGGGTTGAAAGGAAGCAGATTACATACTTTGTTTTCTGTTGTGCTCTGTTTTTTTTCTTGTTTGTTTGTTTTGTTTTAATGTGCTCCTGAATACCGTAGATATCAGTCATCTGGAGGAAGATGCTGTGTAGACCACACTACTGTTAGATGGGTGTTCAACCAGCTAACAGAATATAACCAGAGTGGTGATCCCAAGACCAGGTCAATATGACCCAGAAGGCAGAAAAAGGCAAGGTTTATGAGTATTGGGCTGAGTCCATTCTTGCTTAAATGCTTCAGGAATGATTTTCATGATGGAAAATAGAGATAGGAGAGGAAACTCATTTAACTTGCCAAACATGAGATGTAGCTGGGCTGGCTGCATGGAAGCAGGGCAGAAAAACATTCAGGGATTGTAATACACTTAAAAACTGAGCTTGCAGCATAGCCTTTCTATAGTGAAGAAAACATGTGTTCTGTTAAAATATTGAAAAGACTTTTACTGGGAAAGAAAATAAGCTTTAAGCTAGTAGCTTTAAGCTCATGCCCACGAGTTGTATGGGTTAACAGAACATAAAGGGCATGCAGAGAGGACCCCCTGTTTCTCTACTTCTGATCTGATTTTGCCAAGTTTATGTCAGAATGTTCTGAAGCTTCCTTCTCAGAATATTCTGATGGGCCAATTAGGCACTGGCCATCTCCCTCAGCCTGCGTCAGGGTGAGGATCTTCACAGTGGCTCAGTGTTGCTTTGTACTGAAGATATTCCTGCAATAAAAGTTACCTTTCTGGAAACATTTGGAAGAGTGAAATGCCGCATCTCCAATTTCTAGCAATATATTCGCCTGCCATCATTCGGCCTGGAAGCTTAAGTAGGAAGACCACTTGGAGCCAGACTTCAGAGTGATCTGTCTCTAAGGAATAACTTTCATATTGGACTGTTTAGCTTCGCAATTCTTGTTAAGCTACTGTGAAGTCTCAGCATTAATCTGCAAAAAGACTTTATTGTCTACATCAAACCCTTATAAGGCTCTGTTTCTGCTCTTATTTCAGAATCTCCTTTCCAAAAGCTAGATTCAGACAGAGGCAAACCAAGAAGTCCAGACAGTGCACCAATGGGTTAAATCCTATGTCAAGGGTACAACCATAACATATTATAAGCTTTTCATCACATAATACATCACTCAGGAAAAAAAAAATATTTGGAGCAGCTTCTCTAATTCATCTTCCTGGTGTGAAATGAACACATCTCTGGTATTCGTGTCTTTCTGCTTCAATTAAAGTGGTCATGCTTACTCCTTTGGGAAGCTATTAAGGATTTCTTTAACCTTGTTGTTTCACTGCTAATATTCAGTTTCTCTTCTTGATCTCCCCTTTGCAATACATCTTTAAATTTTTTTAAAAATTCTCTATTTAGTTTTGCTTCTCAGCACAAAATATAGTTTAAGCTGCTCTTTGATGAGATAGCTGCTGATAAGATATAACTTGTTTAGTGAACATCAACAAATGTTTATTGTCTCCTGTGTGCTAGATACATTGGGTGGGTGGGAGTGGGCAAAAGAAATATGAGGCAGCTCATGTTCCTAGTGGGGCTTTCTAGGTGGCCCAGCAGTAAAGAATCTGCCTGCCAATGGAGGAGACGAAAGAGATGTAGGTTCAACCCCTGGGTCAGGAAGATCCCCTGGTGAAGGAAATGGCAACACATTCCAGTATTCTTGCCTGGAAAATTCTATGGATAGAGGAACCTTGGCAGGCTATAGTTCATGGGGTCGCAAAGATTTGGACACGACTGAGCAACTGTGCTTGCGTACATGCTCACATGCATATGTATTCCTAGTAGGAAGAGAAAATGTCAATACTCCAAACGGCTAGGAAATAATTCATATCACTACAGAGCCAGACACTTGATTTCTGTCTGGCCAAGTAATCAAGAAGTCTAAAATAAAAAGAGCAGCCTTCTTAGTTAAGAAAGTCTTCCTAGTATAAAACATTTCTTAGCAGAAAAGAGGGGAAAGAATTTGGGGTTTAAAAAAATGGCCTGAGCATAGAGGAAGAGTCAAGAAACATGGGTGGAAATGTAGATGGAGCCCATTTGACAAAAGGGAGGGATTTCTCTGCTTGGAAAGTCAGCTTCCGTCACTTACCCATGGGATCCCTGGACTGCAGAGCTGGAGGGCACGTATTTTAGGCAAGGATGCTGGAGTTTCTCTAACGGAGAAAAGTGCAAATGGAAGGAAGAATGTATGGCTTTATCCAGCAGTAGTGTGCAGGACTCCCTGGAAGAGGAGACAGTAGGGAAACAGGTGTCCATTAGCATTCTTTTCAATCCAGCCTGGAGAAAACAATTATTTGATTCTATGATGAGAGCAGTAGAGAGACATACCTAACTTGAGGTATTTCTAAAGGTGTCATAGAAGAGATGTCATGTAAGTTGGTTTCATGGAGATGGTAGAGGAGACAATTCAGGCAGCAAGAATGGCATAAACAAAAGCATGGAGGGATTGGAAAGCATGGGGCCATGTGGAGAATAGCTAGAAGTTCAGTTGGTTCACCCTGGAGGAAGTGAGGCAGGTTTCTGGGTCTGGGGCTCTCCATGTTCTTTCCTTGTTGCAAGAACACTTCTTTCTCATCTGAGAGCTGATCAGTACATTCTCTGCCGCACCCCTCCCACATCTTCGAGATTGCTCAAGCAGGAAGTATCTGATGAGTTAATAGTTCTCTTTGAGGCACTGGAATCTACTATGTTTAGTAGTTGTCAGGACAGTAAATAACAAGAGTCCTGTGACTTGGGGCTTGACCCTCTCCCACTTCTGGGACCTCTTATTCTTAATCTATAAACCAAAGGCGTGCATGTTTACCTTCACCTGCCTCCTGAATTCATGAGCTCTCTCTCCCTTTCTCTCTACCCACGTGTGTGGATAAGGACGGAGGAGAAGAGGAAGAAAGGGTAAAATCCTCTGTGATCTGAGAAGACATTGTGAAAGTACTGTACTTGTGGAAGAACTACATGAAACCTTTACAAAGTAAATCTAGCTTTTAAATGTGATCTTTCAGCACAACATGGATTCCTACCTCAATTCTAACAACCTGTAAAATGTCACTATCCCTCTAAACCAAAATCCATCATTTTTTTAAAAATATGAAGGATCTGATAGTCTCATTTTATTGTACATTAAAAAAATTTGAAACCAGATTTGTCCTAACAATAGCCTGTCATATTACAAAGCTATAGTCATTAAATAGTGAGATAGTGGAGTCAAATCAGATAAATAGATCAATCAAAAAGACAGAGCCTATAAACCGAGCCATGCGTTGCATTAGAGTGTGCTGTGTGCTTAGTCACTCAGTTGTGTCCGGCTGTTTGTGACTACATGGACTGTAGCCCGCCAGGCTCTTCTGTTCATGGAGATTCTCCAGGCAAGAATACTGGAGTAGCTTGCTATGCCCTCCTCCAGCAGATCTTCCCAACCCAAGGATTGAACCCAGGTCTCCCGCATTGCAGGCGGATTCTTTACCATCTTAGCCACCAGGGAAGTCCATTGTATTGGAGATAATATTGCAAATCAATGAAGAAAGGGTACAGAATGGACCCACCCCATGGGGAAAAAAAAATGAGATCTCTACTTTATACCATATGCATAATTTGCATATGGTATAAAGTACAAGATTAAAGGCTTAAAATGTAAATCACATAGCTTTAAGCCTATGTGGAAAACAATTTTTTTCCTGGATTAGGAAAGACTTTCTTTAACAAGATACAAAAAACACACACTATAGAGAAAAATGTACTTAAATTTGATTATAGCAAAATTCCATATAAAATATTTTATATGGCAACAAACAAATAAAACCCACTATAAATAAAGTTAAAATACAATTGAACAGAAGAAATGACACTTTTTATTGAGATATAATTAATGTATTAATATAACATTATATTAGTTTCAGGTGTTCAACCTTTTAAGCTTGTATATAAACGATCATCATAATAAGTCTAGTTAGCATCCATTAGTGCATTTAGTTACAATTTTTTTTCTTGAAATGGGAATTTTAAGATCTACTGTATTAGCACCTTTCAAATATACCATACAGTATTGTAACTATAGTCAGCATGCTGTATGTTATAGCAGTATGACTTATTTGTTTTATAACTAGAAGTTTGTAACTTTTGACCACCTTGACACTCTTTTCTTTAATAAATAAATGGTGAGAAAACAAGAGGGAGAAGGGCTGTTAGAAACCAAGAGATTTAAGAGATGTAGCAACCAAATGAAATGTGTGGACCTTGTTTGAATTCTGATTCAAAGAAACCAAATGTATTACAGAAAGATGTTGGTGGGTCGGTTGGGGGAAACTGTATCCTGACTGGTGATTAAATGATCATAAAAAATTATTGTAAATGTTTATGGCACGATAATGATGCTGTGGTTACTTTTTAAAAAATCCATATATCTTAGAGATGCTATTGAAATATTTATGAATGAAATGATACAGTGCTGGAATTCACTTTAAAATAATCCAACAGGTATGAGAAAGAGAATGGGGGTGGGTGTATAGATAAAAGATTTGCCATATGTTCTTTTCTTATAGTTTTATTGAGACATAATTGACATATAGCACTGTGGATATGTTCTTAATTACTAAAGCTGGATGAAGGGTATATGAGAGCTCATTACATTCTTTTCTTTTATTCACATTTGACATTTTCCATAAAGATTTCTTAAAAATACAAGCAATGGATTTGGAACCATGCCTAGCCTATAAAAACACTCGATAAGTGTTATCTGTTATTCTAATAATCTTTAAACAAGACGAGTGACACATTGCTGGTAGAAGTGTGATTTGGCATGGCCTCTACAGAGGATAATTTGGTAATACCTATTAAAAATTTTAAAACACTTAGCTTTAAATAATGCTTCACTTCTGACAATTTGTACACGTGCATGCTCAGTTTCTCAGTCATGTCCAGCTCTGTGACCTCATGAACTGTAGCCCACCACGCTCCTCTGTCCATGGAATTTTTCAGGCAAGAATATTAGGGTGGGTTGCCATTTCCTACTCCAGAGGATCTTCCCAACCCAGGGATGGAACCCACATCTCTGTGTCTCCTACATTAGCAGGCAGATTCTTTACCACTGTTCCATCTATCTGTACATATATGAAATAATGTACATATATAAGAGTAGCCATTGAAACACAATTTTTAATAATAAAAATGGGAAGAAACATAAAGGTCAATCAGTAGGAAACTAGTTAAATAAATTTTGGTCCATCAATAAAAGACTGCAGCCAAAAATAAATAAATAGAAAAGAGAAGAAATATAAACTGATTTAGGATGATCTCTAAGATAGCTTTAAGTAAAAAAAAGCAAGATACAGAATGAATGTATAGTATACTATTTTATGAATTTATAAAAAGTAATTGTAGAGGAAACTATACACTATTATTTTTGCATATGCATAGAACTCTTTGGAAGGGTACACTAGAACATTACTTTTCTTCAAGGAAGTAAAATGAATGGAGAGAGGGTAATAGACCTAGAAAAATGCTTTTCATTATATACTCTTGTAACTCTTTAGGTTTTACCATGTATATGCATTCAGATTAGATTGTGACTCTTTAGGTTTTACCATGTATATGCATTCAGATTAGATTGTAATTCTTTAGGTTTTACCATGTATATGCATTACCAATTCAAAAATGAGAAATGAAGATTTTTTAAAAGATGTATATAATTTTCAAAAGATTACTATCCAAGGTACATGTAAACCCTTACAAACTATTAATAATAATAAAAATACAATAATCTAATAAAAATAAGTAAAGAATATGATAAAGGAAAACTACTATTGCCAATAAACCTGTGAAAAGATAATTAATTTACTAATAGTCATGGAAATGAGAAATAAAACCAATACTTAGCCATTATTTTTTAACCATTCAATTGGAAAAATATTAAATGTCCTATAATATTATGTATCATCCAGTATGTATTGGTCCAATCACCTTCTGCTGGTGGAAATAAATGTAAATCAGTGGTCTCTTTCAGAGTCTTTTGGCAGAACCTAAGTAAAATAGAAATCATGCATATCCTAGGCCCATAGATTCTGCTACTGAGTATATTTCCTACGAAAACTGTTGTTGTGTACAAAGGGACTTGCACAAGAATTTTTGTTGCAGCCTGGCAGAAAATAGTGAAAAACAGGAAAGAATTTAAATATCCATCAGTGGTGAACTAGAAATGTGATATATGCATAATGGAAAGAGTGAAACAGGTCTATGTACCTCAACATGGGTAGATGGCCAAAAACCTAATGCTAAATAGTAAGGCAGGGGTGGGAAGCAAGTTGCAGAAACTAAAAATAATGATGTCATTCATTTAAATAGCAAAATACATATAGGAAGTAATATTATATATTGTTGCATGCAAAAATGTATCAGTTCAGTTCAGTTAGGTCACTCAGTTGTGTCCAACTCTGTGCAACCCCAGGGACTGTAACACGCCAGACTTCCCTATCCATCACCAACTCCCGGAGCTTGCTCAAACTCATGTCCATCGAGTCGGTGATGCCATCCAACCATCTCATCCTCTGTCGTCCCCTTCTCCTCCTGCCTTCAGTCTTTCCCAGCCTAAGGGTCTTTTCCAATGAGTCAGTTCTTCATATCAGGTGGCCAAAAGATTGGAGTTTCAACTGTAACATCAGTCCTTCCAATTAATATTTAGGACCGATTTCCTTTAGGATGGACTCGTTGTATCTCCTTGCAGTCCAAGGGACTCTCAAGAGTCTTCTCCACACCACAGTTCAAAAGAATCAATTCTTTGGTACTCAGCTTTCTTTATACTCCAACTCTCATATCCATACAAGACTACTGGAAAAACCATAGCTTTGACTAGATGACCTTTGTCAGCAAAGTAACGTCTCTGCTTTTTAATATGCTGTCTAGGTTGGTCATAGCTTTTCTCCCAAGGAGTAAGCGTCTTTTAATTTCATGGCTGCAATCACCATCTGCAGTGATTTTGGAGCCCCCCAAAATAAAGTCTGTCACTGTTTCCATGTTTCTCCATCTATTTGCCATGGAATGATAGACCAGATGCCATGGACTAGATGCCATGATCTTTGTTTTTTGAATGTTGAGGTTTAAGCCAACTTTTTCACTCTCCTCTTTCACTTTCATCATCTTGATCTTTAGTTCCTCTTCACTTTCTGCCATAAGAGTGATGTCATATGCATATCTGAAATTATTGATATTTCTCCCAGCAATCTTGATTCCAGCTTGTGCTTCATGCAGTCCAGCATTTCTCATGATGTACTCTGCATATAAGTTAAATAAGCAGGGTGAAATGTACAGCCTTGACATACTCCTTTCCCAATTTGGAACCAGTCTGTTGTTCCATGTACAGTTCTAACTGTTGTTTCTTGACCTGCATATAGATTTCACAGGAGGCAGGTCAGGTGGTCTGGTATTCCCATCTCTTTCAGAATTTTCCACAGTTTGTGGTCATCCACACAGTCAAAGGCTTTGGTGTAATCAATAAATCAGAAGTAGATGTTTTTCTGAAATTCTTTCGCTTTTTCTATGATGCAACAGATGTTGGCAATTTGATCTCTGGTTCCTCTGCCTTTTCTCAATCCAGTTTGAACATCTGGAAGTTCACAGTTAACATACTGTTGAAGCCTGGCTTGGAGAATTTTGAGCATTACTTTGCTAGTGTGTGAGATGAGTGCAATAATTGTATGGTAGTTTGAGCATTCTTTGGCATTGACCTTTTTGGGGATTGAAATGAAAACTGACCTTGTCCAGTCCTGTGGCCACTGCTGAGTTTTCCAGATTTGCTGGCATATTGAGTGCAGCACTTTCACAGCATCATCTTTCAGGATTTGAAAAAGCTCAACTGGAATTCCATCACCTCCACTAGCTTTGTTCATAGTGATGCTTCCTAAAGCCTATTTGACTGCATTCCAGGATGTTGGGCTTCCCTGATAGCTCAGTTGGTAAAGAATCCACCTGTAATGCAGGAGACCCTGGTTTGATTTCTGGGTTGGGAAGATCTCCTGGAGAAGGGATAGGCTACCCAGTTCAGTATTCTGGTCTGGAGAATTCCATGGACTATATAGTCCATGGGGTCACAAAGAGTCAGACATGACTGAGCGATTTTCACTTTTCACTTCACTTTCCAGAATGTCAGGCTCTAGGAAAGTGATCACACCATCTTGGTTATCTAGGTCATGAAGGTCTTTTTTTGTATAGTTCTTCTATGTATTATTGGCACCTCTTCTTAATATCTTCTGCTTCTGTTAGGTTCATGCCATTTCTGTCCTTTATTGAGCCCATCTTTGCATGAAACATTCCCTTGGTATCTCTAATTTTCCTGAAGAGATCTCTAATCTTTCCCATTCTATTGTTTTCCTCTCTTTCTTTGCAATGATCACTGAGGAAGATTTTCTTATCTCTCCTTGCTATTCTTTGGAACTCTGTATTCAGATGGGTATTTCTTTCCTTTTCTCCTTTGCCTTTAGCTTCTCTTCTTTTCTCAGCTATTCGTAAGGCCTCCTCAGACAACCATTTTGCCTTTTGCATTTCTTTTTCTTGGGGATGGTCTTGATCACTGCCTCCTGAACAATGTCACAAACCTCCATCCATAGTTCTTCAGGCACTCTGTCCATCAGATATAATCCATTGAATCTATTTCTCACTTCTACTGTATAATCATAAGGGATTTGATTTAGGTCATACCCTAATGATCTAGTGCTTTTCCCTACTTTCTCCAATTTAAGTCTGAATTTGGCAATAAGGAGTTCATGATCTGAGCCATAGTCAGCTCCTGGTCTTGTTTTTGCTGATTGTCTAGAGCTTCTTCATCTTTGTCTGCAGAGAATATAATCAAATTGATTTTGGTATTGACCATCTGGTGATGTCCATGTGTAGAGTCTTCTCTTGTGTTGTTGGAAGAGGGTGTTTGCTATGACCAGTGCATTCTCTTGGCACAATTCTGTTAGCCTTTGCCCTGCTTAATTTTGCACTCTAAGGCCAAGTTTGCCTGTTACTCCAGGAATCTCTTGACTTCTTACTTTTGCTTTCCAGTCCCCAATGGTGAAAAAGACTTCTCTTTTGGATGTTAGTTCTAGAAGGTCTTGTAGGTCTTCATGCTGCTAAATCACTTCAGTTGTGTCCGACTCTGTATGACCCCATAGACAGCAGCCCACCAGGCTCCCCCATCCCTGGGATTCTCCAAGCAAGAACATTGGAGTGGGTTGCCATTTCCTTCTGCAATGCATGAAGGTAAAAAGTGAAAGTGAAGTTGCTTAGTCATGTCTGACTCTTAGCGACCCCATGGACTGCAGCCTATCAGGCTCCTCTGTCCATGGGATTTTCCAGGCAAGAGTACCGGAGTGGGGTGCCATTGCCTTCTCCTAAAAGAAGTCGTCATAGAACCATTCAATTTCAGCTTCTTCAGCATTATTGATAGGGCCATCAGTTCAGTTCAGTTCAGTCACTCAGTCGTGTCTGACTCTTTGCAACCCCATGAATCGCAGCACGCCAGGCCTCCCTGTCCATCACCAACTCCCGGAGTTCACTCAAACTCACGTCCATCGAGTTGGTGATGCCATCCAGCCATCTCATCCTCTGTCGTCCCCTTTTCCTCCTGCCCCCAATCCCTCCCAGCATCAGAGTCTTTTCCAATGAGTCAACTCTTCGTTTGAGGTGGCCAAAGTACTGGAGTTTTAGCTTTAGCATTATTCCTTCCAAAGAAATCCCAGGGCTGATCTCCTTTAGAATGGACTGGTTGGATGTCCTTGCAGTCCAAGGGACTCTCAAGAGTCTTCTCCAACACCACAGTTCAAAAGCATCAATTCTTCAGCTCTCAGTTTTCTTCACAGTCCAACTCTCACATCCATACATGACCACTGGAAAAACCATAGCCTTGGCTAGACGGACCTTTGTTGGCAAAGTAATGTCTCTGCTTTTCAATATGCTATCTAGGTTGGTCATAACTTTTCTTCTGAGGAGTAAGAGTCTTAATTTCATGGCTGCAGTCACCATCTGCAGTGATTTTGGATAGGGGCATAGACTTGGACTATTGTGATATTGAATAGTCCTTAGAAATGAACAGAGATCATTCTGTCATTTTTGAGACTGCACCCAAGTACTGCATTTCAGACTCTTTTGTTGACCATGATGGCTACTCCATTTCTTCGAAGGGATTCTTGACCACCGTAGTAGATATAACAGTCATCTGAATTAAATTCGCCCATTCCAGTCCATTATAGTTCACTGATTCCTAAAATGTTTATGTTCAGTCTTGCCATCTCCTGTTTGACCACTTCTAATTTACCTTGATTCATGGACCTAACATTCCAGGTTCCTATGCAATATTGTTCTTTATAGCATCGGACTTTACTTCCATCACCAGTCACATCCACAACTGGATGTTGTTTTCACTTTGGCTCCATCCCTTCATTCTTTCTGGAGTTATTTCTCCACTGATCTCCAGTAGCATATTGGAGATCAACCAATATCAACCTACCAACCAACCTACCAACCTGGGGAGTTTATCTTTCGGTGTCATATCTTTATGCCTTTTCATACTGTTCATGGGGTTCTCAAGGCAAGAGTACTGAAGTGGTTTGCCATTCCCTTCTTCAGTGGGCCACATTTTGTCAGAACTCTCCACCATGACCCGTCCGTCTTGGGTGGCCCCACACGGCCTGGCTCATAGTTTCATTGAGTGAGGCAAGGCTGTGGTCCATGTGATCAGTTTGATTAGTTTTCTGTGGTTGTGGTTTTCATTCTGTCAGCCCTCTAATGGATGAGGATGTATATGTTTTATATATATAAAACATATATTTTTAATGGACTGTAAAGATCCACACCCAACTCATGAAAGTGGTTTTGTTTCTATGGATGCTGGTATGGGAGGAGCAGACTGGCTAAAGAGGATGAAATTTGGAATCTGAAACATATTATTTCTTAAAAAAAAAAAAAAACCTGGAGGAAAGTATGACCAGATGTTAACAGTTGTTAACTCTGGGAAGGGTGAGTGTGAGAGTTTAACTTTTCTGTGTCTTTTAAATTTCCCAAGAAAAGGTGTTGGGGTGGGAGAAAAGTCTGTCAGGGGAAAAGAATTGTATAGATTTCCCTTTGAGCTTTGGCGGACCATAGCAATGTGCACTTCCCTTTGTGAAAGGAAGAAAAGCTGAGTGGATGCTGGACTTCCCCTGGAAAAAGCTCTTTCTGATGACAGGCGGTTTCCCTTCTCTTGACTTCTCACTGCACCCTGCACCACAGAGCACTCCCAGGAGACAGGCAGCTACTTTTAACACGGAGAGGTGAAGGCTCAGTTTGCCCACATGGAATAGTGTTTGTAAAGAACAAGTAATTTCCATGAACATGATTTGTGGGTTTCAAATTCAACTCAACAACTCTGTTGTGTGTATTATCATTTAGTATATAGTACTGGAAAACTCACTGTGTCATGGGGAATAAATAACAGAAAGTGGCTGAAGATGTGAAACCCCAATCCCCAAAGATCATATACATTTTAAGTGAGGTTCTGAGAGAGTGAGAAATTGTCCCAAGTTTTCCAAAACAAAATTGCCAAAGACTATTCAGAAATTTTTCATAAAAGAAGACATTTCAGACAATGTGATATTGACAGATCAGTAGACATAGTTGATGTAAAAAGATCTTCTATTTACACGGGTTCCTTCTACCGTACCTCTAAATAGGGCTGACTTTGAACAGGGGGAAAATGACACCCCCAGCAATGTGGATGGGGAGTGGGTACAATTTGGGTGTCAGGATAGAAAGGCTATTGTCTGGACCCATCACTGATGTTATGCTTGAGCCCAGGTGTGAACATGAAAAGTATAGAGCCTTCTTGAAAGAGGATATTTTGAGGTTAGTAGGCAACAAATAACACCTTTTTAAAAAAATATTTTAATAAAAATAGTAGTAGTTTATTGCACCAGTTGGTGGCCACTATGCTATGCTCTTCCCAGTTGGTCCAGTGGTAAAGAATCCGCCTATCAATGCAGGAGACACAGGTTCGATCCCTGAGTTGGGAAGATCCCCTGGAGAAGGAAATGACAACCCACTCCAGTATTCCTGCCTGGGAAATTCCATGGACAGAGGAGCCTGGGAGACTACAGTTCGTGGAATAGCAAAGAGTCGGACACAACTGAACAAGCACGGGCATAATACTGTGCTGTCCTTCCGTCAGTGACAATGGCAGAGCTGTACATCAGTTCAGTAGGCAGGAATGAGACGTACCTGTTTTGACACCATTGTTTCTGTGAAAGAGAAGGGAACCAGACTGGCGAAGATATTCATCAATTGGCAGAATTGGTTAAAAATAACAGCAGCCCCAGTGTGGCTCATTCGGGAGAGGTAAAAGCTTAACTAAGCACTGGGACTCATCAGGAAATGTTAGCCCAGCTCTTCCTCCTTTAGCTTGGACAACATCTGGTCTCATTTCCACGCCTTCTGTGTACCCAGTTGAAGGGAAACTCACTCCCGTCCACAAATCACTTAACCTCTTAGGAAGTCTGATACTAAAAAAAATAATATGTTAGCAACCATGGGGATTCCAATTTGTGGAGCTAAGTATTTGTTTTTTTTACTTAAGCCCTGATTTATTGTCTTTGGTTGTTTAGGGTAGGGGGTGGCTGATTTTTAACAGGAAGATAAACTTGCAGATGGAAATTCTTTTAAGCCATAAATACCACTAACTTGCCTGGTCCAGGGAAGTTCAAATAAAGACACTGGCATTTAGCGGCTCCTGAAATGTTTTCCTTCTTTTCTCATTGGCCAGGAGAAAGACATGTCCCACCATCAGCAGTATAGGCGCCAGACCCTGACCCAGGCCTGGATACTAAACTGTTCAGAGCTCGTCTTGCTAAGAAAGGAGGCAGAAGGTGACAAATAAGCCTATGCCAGTTAACCTCCAAAGAGGAAGCATAACTTTACACGGCAGTCTCTGATGGTTTCCTTATCTGCTTTCTTTAGTATAAACACTGTCCTTCTTGAGTCCCCCCCCCCCCCATTCTCCTAGCAGGCTCTAGGGTTTAATTCTGAGTCATTAGCTAAATTCACCTCCTTTGCTCTGCTCCCTAATACTGTTTCTATCTTCCCCCTTGGTCTTTTGCAGATCCTGGAAGATATCCACTCCTAGGGCTGGTTCAGTGTCTTATTCATTCCTGGCGTCTACCACTATGTGAAGCAGAGTCCCTACCACTGAGTAGGTAAGCAGTAGGCTTGTCCATTGGCCAATTCTGTAGTCTTAGTGCTATGTACATACTGAACCCCTGGGGGAGCTACAAACAACACACAAGAAATGCGGCTCTGGCCTCACAGACCAACTGAATCCTGATCTCTGGGTGTGCAGTCCCATCACTGGCACATTTGGAAGGCTCCACGGGTGATTCTGGTGTCTGAAGAAGGTTGACAATTACTGAGTTAATTAACTTGGCTTCACTCGATATGTTTTGTTTGCTTCCAAGTTTGGAAGAAACCTGCTTGAATTCTTTCAAGGAAGAAAGGGGGCTATCTTCATTGCAGCGCACAGGCTTCTCACTGCAGTGGCTCCTCTTGTTGCAGAGCACTGGCTCTAGGCGCTCAGGCTTTAGTATGTTGTGGCATGTAGGCTTAGTAATTATGGTGCATGGGCTTAGTTGCTCAGCGGTGTGTGGGAACTTTCCAGGACCAGGGATTGAACCCATGTCCCCTGCTTTGGCACAAGGATTCTTAACCACTGGATCACCAGAGAAGTCCCAACGTTAATATGTTATTATTGAAAGTTACCAGCAACTCTGCAGCCATCCTAGGTGTAGCATATGGAAATCCTTATTATTTCCAGACCACCTGCCTGGATCAGGCCTCTGCTCCCTTCCCTTCACCTTTGGAATGCTTCTTACCTGTATCCAGGTGTCTGAATCCTATCAGTCCCAAAGGGCCATCTCCAAAAGCACTTCCTCTCTGACTTGGCATAAAACTCTCCCTTTAAGGCAGGGGCTCTCAAACTTTAGCAGCTATCTCATTCACCTGGAGGACTTCTTAAAATACTGATTTCTGGGCCCAGGCCTAAAGATCCTAATTCAGTAGATCTAGGGTGGGAGTCAAGAATTTACACTTCCAACCAGTTCCGAGGTACTACAGATGTCACTTGTTCACACCTTAAGTGGTGCTATTTTAGGGCCCTGAACATCTTACAACTTCTACTGTAGTTTTTTGAGTATAAATTTCTTTTTCAAGAGAACCAAGTTCTCAGCGGAAAGGCCAACATCTATTAATACTTTCCCTTCTATCCAGAGGAGGAGCCCTTGGACTGGGCCTTGAAGCAGCGCAGGGTTGGGAGCCCTACAGCGAGGAACCTGGGACCAGGAACAGGAGGTGGCGTGGTCGTGAGACAGTGAGTGGGTGGGACATGAAGGCACAGGGGGAGCCTTTAGTGATGTGTTAGGTTGCATTTTGAGAGGTGGGTATGAGGGAGATCCTTGAAAAGCAGGCAGAAGACAGTTCATTTGAGCCTCTAACCTGCAAGAGCCAAGGGCTGAACTGCATGGTGTCATGACATGATCCCATCCCATTACCAGAGCTGTGTGGGGCTCTGACTTACTCTTGGCATTCCCAACTGTAGGTGCATATCCTAGATGTGCTGTAGGCATTTTGCTCTTCTAGCTCCCAGAGTCTGTTGTTCTGCTAATGACTCTTGTCCACAAGAACCCGACTGTAGCTCTGGGTATGTGAGCTGATCCTGGAAACCTGGACCGAACCAGAGCCTTGAAGTCACTGAGCCTGGTACCTCCTCCCGCAAATTCTGGCTCATTCCTTCTCTGAACACTGCTTGTGCTGCTTTGTTTGAAAGTAGCTTGACAAAGAAGCCAGAAGCTTCATTGCCTCTAGAGATTGTCTTTTTTTTTTTTTTTTCACTTTCAGCATACACTTGGTTTAAGGAGATAATCATGAGACAGGAGGAGATGGGAGCCTGGAGACAACAAGTCTGGTCTTAGTGAGAAGTCCTTGGTGCCATTCTGCAGGTTTTCTACTGTCTGCTTCACAGAGTACTGATGAGGTTAAATAATTAATGTCTGTGAATGTACTTTGTAAGCTTTAAAGCACTGCAGGAATATAATTAATTATGTTTATAATTGCAGGTAATGTAATTATAATTATAATTACTTTGTGGGTAGAAGTGGAATAGGTCTAGCCCATACCCATTCTCTAGTAAAATATCCTTGGTGGATATCCTTGGTGAGGTCATCTAGTTGTAGATTTGAGCTTGACTTTCTCCCTCTGACTATATTTTCAATATTGGGGATATATGTAAGACCTTGGCTCAAGGACTGTTGGCTGTGCTTTAGAAAATGGGAACAATGCATGGAGTGAAGCTGGGAGACCTAGTATATTGGTAGTAATATTCGTTGGCACTTATCTATCAGGTAGATAAGGTTAAGGTAAATTATTTATGAATTTACATACATATAGGTGTATGTGAAGTAAAAGTCACTAAGTCGTGTCCGATTCTTTGTGACCCCATGGACTGTAGCTTGCCAGGCTTCTCTGTCCATGGAATTCTCCAGGCCAGAATACTGGAGTGGGTAGCCATTCCCTTCTCTAGGGTATCTTCCCAACTCAGGGATCAAACCCAGGTCTCCTGCATTGCAGATGATTCTTTACCATCTGAGCCACAAGGGAAGCCCTTGTGCATGTAGACATAGATATATAAAATGATGCTTACCAGGATCCTATAGCTAAATATAAAAACACACATGTAATTTGTATAACTCATATACATTAATAATTACTCTAAGTGGCAGTTATTTCCAGAAATCCACTTGAATCCAATACAATCTAAAATGATCCCACTACTGCTAAATTGTAAGTCTGCTCTATCAAGCAATGTTTATCAATACTAAGCTGAAAAATGTCCTATGTTATAGTATTTTTTTTTGTTCCGCAAAACCAGTATGCTTGATAGAAGTGCCAAGTAATTTACTTCCTTCTGTTAACATCATAATCTTAAAAAATAATGGTGTTTGAGCCCATGTTCTGGAGCAATGGGTGTATTTGTGCCCCAGAGATATATACCAAAGCTCGGAATTCTCAGAGTTTATTAGAGAAATCTGTACTGTTACAAGTGAGACTATTAGAAACTATTGTCTGTATTTTCCCCATTTGAAAGATCAGTATAATGGCAACATATTTAACACGGAAAATGCTTCTCTTTCATGAGAAGTGTGTCACTTCTTGACATGGTAAGATTCTACCCAAGAAGCTAAACTGTATTTCTTTGGAGTCTCTGACCTTCTGCCTTTGTTCCTGTGCACTGCTAATTGTTGTTAATTTCTAACACCTCATTAATTATTTCCATTAAAGATGTGGGAGAGGGAAATGCCCTTCATTCATGGATGGTCACACAACTAAACCATTAATAATTTTTAAAAGTGTGTTACTTTAAAAGTGAAGAGTGAATTTGAGGCATTTGCGTTAGACTTGGTATGCTTCTGATGGCTGGACAATGACACTCTTAAATTCTGCCGCTGGCTGTGTGGGTGGGGACACCGAAAGGACGCAGTTCTGGCTGAAGAAGACGCCGAGTCTCCTTTCGCTTCCTTAATGACTGTGACATTTATCCTGTAGTGCAGAATGTACTTTTCAGAGAACATCTCTTTACAACTTTTTCTTGCTTTGCGAAAGAAGCCTAGAGGTGAAACAGTTTCCTCCAATGTCACAGCCCAAGTCAGTCGCACAATTAGTACTTTACGTGGAGTTGCTGACTCCCACTCCTCTTCAGCCCACCAGACCATGCCGGGAGGTCAGCGCTGGGGCTGTGATGACTTCCACTCCCACTTGAGGCTTTCACAGAGATGGATCCAAGGCCATTTCGCTGACATTGGGCTGCCAATCTTAGAAAAACTCCTGGGACTGACATTTAGTGTTGAGATTTTTATTTAGCATCTATCTTGAAAGCCCAGACAGAAGATCCTTTCCACTCCCACTAGTTTTTAGGAATGTTGAGAATCAAACATTATAATGGAAAAGAAGGATTGAATATGGTCTGTAGGTTTCACCAACCAGTGGAAAATTGTAGGGCATGGACAACAGATTTGGGAAAGTGGATAAAACACTGCCTTATAGGTGGAGATTTCAACAGTGAAATCTGGACAGCTAGATTTTATAGCTAAAAGTAGATTCATTGCAGGGATAATATTTTGAACTTAAGCGTGGATATAATTCTTCTAGCTGAACTCTTTGTTTTGCTAATAAGACAATGGAGATCTGGAGAGGACCTGGAAACCCCTTACTGTGAATGAGGGAAACGTGAGAACAGATTATTTAGGGCTTTTTATGGCTTCCAATTTTTATTCTGCTTTTCATCTGGACTGTGACCACAAGAGCAAGGGGAGACAGCTTTCTCCTCGTTTTCCTTCGCTCTCCCTCTCTCTTCTTCTTCTGTGCTAGCATACTGGGGAGATGGGAAGGAACAACTTTCTGCTTCCTGGAATAGACTGAAAACTATACCAGACAACTTAGAGTATCAGATGACATCATGGACAAAAGGTGAGGTTGGAAGTCTAAACAACAGGCTGTTCTCTAAATGAGAAACCATCTAACTTCAGGCCCCTCTTCCTTCTCATCTGTAAAATGAGGCACTTCTATTTCAAGGCCTAAGGTTTATAGGGCAACTGGATTCTAAGGGCTGTTGCTGTTCAGTTGCCCAGTCATGTCTGACTCTTTGCGCTCCTTGGACTGCAGGACACCAGACCTCCCTGTCCCTCACCATCTCCCAGACTTTGCCCAAGTTCATGTCCATTGCATCAGTGATGCCATCCGGCCATCTCACCCTCTGACACCTTCTACTCCTTCTGCCCTCACTTATATTTCAAGTCTTAAAGCTTATCAGGCAGTTGGATTCTAAGGTCTAAATTCCCCTATCATTTCTTCCTGTTGTTTAGACAGTATCTTTTAATTGCTCTACAATAGTCTATGGATGCCACAAAATGCCACATTTAATTTATCCCTTCTTCTGTACATGGTCATGTAAGTTGTCAGAAATTTTTTTTCTCTTTAGAAGTCATGCTGCGATAAACATTTTTGTACAAATATCTTTACAGATATGTATAAAAATTTCTCCACGGTTTCAATTTTTTTTCAAATACTTCAAAATTAACCTCCAGAGTAACTATTATAATTTTCCAGTTTCACTCCTCCTACCTCTATTCCCAAAAACAATTACATAGGTTTTTACCATCTTACCACCTGCAGTCAGCTGACAGGATCCAAGTTCTTATTCTAAGGGATGTAGGTCCCTTCATCTCTGTTCCCTCAAAATCTTTGCTTCCCTTGCTTCCCTCCAATCTTCCTCCTCCATCAATAGCGGTGGTCTCTCCTTGGTAAGAGGTGAAGAGGAACAGCCTAGCTTATACTCATGTTTGCACCCTACTCTTTGGCCTCTGCCCTAATAATAATGTCTTTATCCCCCCAAGAGGGTGAATTTTTGAAATATGCAAGTTAGGAAGAAAATGCTTCTTCTCTTTAATGCTGTTTCAGCCCTTCCTTGAGCTAACGAGCAAGAGACATGGCCAACTGCTTGAATAGGAGGAAGGTCAAAGGGGAAAAAAAGAAGTGCAAAAATAATCAGATAATATTTAAATTTTCTTGTCTTTCATCACGTATGTGCCTTTAACAAATTGTCTTTATTGAAAATGATAAAACTACATGAAATCTGAATTATCTGGGAAATCTAGGACAGAGGGCCACTGTTACTATAACACTTACCATTTCTGTTTTGCATTATAAGATAGTATTTCATTATTTGCATGTGGGTCTTATATTTCGAATAGGAAGAGAGATGATCCAGAATTAGGTAGACCAGCTAGGTATGCGCCCAGGCAGGGAAAGGAAAAGAGGGAATCCAAGAAACATTTTAAAGGGGAAGAGATTGAATGAAGGGAAGAGCAAGGAGAAGAAGCTCATGATTTTGAGCCAAGGAAAGAAAAATGCTTGTGCCTTTGATAAGAAATGGGAGACAAGTGTAGCTCGAGATGGCAGGTAGAAGTTGATGAATTAGAATTTGGGTATACAGAATGTGTTCATCTCCAGGAGAAATTTCATCCCAACAGAACTTCCTTTTCTCTAAAGCTGCAGCCAACATGCTAACAGCCCTTTTGCTGCATTTTCCATGTGATTCACAGGATACCCTTTTACTGTGTGGAATGTTCTCTTGCCCACACCAGTCATCCTCCTGGAGCCTGCCGTCTAGCAGCTTTCTGCTTCTTCAGCGCTTTCCATTCCTATCACAATTCCTAGACCTCTGAACTGTGCATGAGTGTGTGTGAGCCTGTGTGCATGCACAACACATACAACATGCACACACATGCACACAGATAAGCCCACAGACTGGAGACACTGGATTCATACTCCACCCGAGGAAGGACTAACTTCCTTTCATGTCCTCAGAATGGGCTTCCTTGAATTTACCAGAGAACATCCTTGAATGGGGGCGGCCCTGCCATAGTCCTTGCACGCATCTCTGGAAAGCGAATTACTCCCAGTTAGGTGAATATTCTACTGGAGGTTCCCACTTGGCAGTCAAATGCCTCCCAGATCCACCTTCTTATTAACCCTCTGGTAATATTGCTATTCCTTGCCCCCTTTGAAGTTTTCTCAAAAACATTCAGCAAATTGTATTCCATTTCCCTCCTGTCACCTTCCTTCCACAACATCAAGGCCATAGATACCTCAGTGCTGACTGTACCCTCAGTTCAGCTCAGCCAGAGGCAAGCAAAACAAGGACATTTCTAGCCAGTTTATTTGAAACACTTTGTGAAACAGACTGTTCTGAGTCATCAGTGATGTCCTGTTTCTAGGACAAAGAATAATTGCTCTGACCTCATGGTTGCTCTTTTCAAGGACTCAGGTTTAAAGGTTATAAAGAGCTATTCAAACTCAATTATTTCTAGTTCCTCTCTCACATTTTCCACTGCCTTTCAATATATGATGGGAGGCTCATTCATAGTCATAGACCAGTTCAAGTAATACATGCTCCCAAGATTATAAAATGAAAATTCATTCACTCCTTTATTTATGATTTCAACCAACATTTCTGGAGGACCCTGACATGCTAGGCACATACACGAGGTACCAAAGGTCAAAGATATCCTACGAGATACATTCTGGAGTGGAACACAACTAGAGCAACTGACTATAGCTAAAGTGAAATAAGTTGCCCATCTTTTGTGTTGTTGTCTTCTCTACTTTTCTTTTTTGTCTTTTCTATATTTCTTTACTTTTCATTCTTTATCTCTCTAGTTCTCTTTTTTCTCTACTTCCCCCTTCTTTTTCACCATCTCATTCTGCCATGGTATTTTCAAAAGGTGGTCTTGTGTTCTGTCTCCCCCACTTGTTTCATAGTACTGATATTTATCAATGGACAAAAGACAAACCACCATTCTTTCCAAATAAGGTCATTTTGCAATCTTAGTCATCTGAGATTTTTCCAAAAGGATGGGGAAAAAAATGTGTAAACCACTGAATCAGTGGATAAGGCTATTGGAAAAAAATTAAAGATCTTAAGACTTGGAAAGAAAGGCCACATTTTCTGAACAAAAAGTCAGCTCCTGAATTTTTCAGGATTGCCTTGGTTTTATTGTGGTAATAAACAGCTTCCAAATGTCAGTGACTTAATCTAAAAAGAGTTTGCTTCTTGCTGATGTCTACCATGGGCCTGTGGAGGACTCATCTCCACCAAGTCATTTAGGAATCCAGGATACTGGGCCTTCTGTCATCTCAACACAGGCTTCCAAGCTCACTTCTGCCCAGGAGGAGAGAGCTGGGGAGTCTTCTGAAAATAAAAAGCTTTGGCCCAGAAGTGACACGTGGTACCTCTGCTCACAACAAGAGAGCAGGCACACAGCAGTATCCACTGCTAAGGAGCCGAGCTGTGGCAGCTTCCATGTGCCTGAGAGCAGAGGAGGCCTGCCTCTTTGTGACCCTAATGGTGTCCAGCACAGCACTCGGTCAGCAAGTTTGAAATGAAGGCCACGGGAGATCCCAAATGTCTGGCTGCTGTGCCTGAAAGGCAAGTAGAGAACAAAGAGCCAAGCTGTGTCCTTCAGCAACAGACCTCAGGCCTGTTCCTCTGGTTGCGGTTTTACAAGCACGTATCTCTGGCTACACAAACTCCTCACCACCTTAGGTAACCTCCTCCGTAGATCCTCGTACCTGAAGGCAGAATAATAAACCCATGTATGTCTTTTTATCCAATAAAGCATCCACCTCAAATTACTAAAAGAATTCATCCCTGAGGTTGAATATTCCTTTTAATTTACCTCTTTAATTAAGGTGTGGGGTTTGTGAGACTTGAACCACTAAGAAGCGTAACCATTCTAAGACTGGGAGGCCGTCCCTTGCCTGTGACCATGTGATGGAGTGAGGCTGCCAGGGAGCCAGGCTTTCAAGAATGATGAGACAGCTCCATCTATTGTGGCCACCAACCTGAGTACGTAACTGAGTGTATCACTTCCCTCAGATACATTCTCTCAAAGTGAAATTAACTTTACGGTATACGCAATGATAAAATCTTTTTGGATGGTTTTATGTAATGATCCAGGAGTTTGTAGATAAGTGACTGCTGAGTAGCTATAAACTAGAGTTTGCATATACTTCTGAACTTCCTGGAACACCAAAGATCGAGGTCCTTAAAATCGTCCATGTAAGAGTGGGTACATGCTGATCCCTTAACAGAGCTCAGCCTAAAAGAGACAAAAGCTGAGAAAACCAACTCAACATGTGGCAAATAAGAGCTGAAACTCCAAACTAGGCTGATTCTTTGCATCCTGGGTGCCCAGTTATGAGCTTGTGTGACCTTGATCAAGTTACAGAATGTCTTTAAACTTCAGTTTCCCATAAAATGAGGATGAAAATAGTACTTGTCTAAGAGACTTGTTGTAAGAATTAAATGAGGTGATGATACTTATTAGCAGAGTGCCTGGCTCATACCAAGAGCTCAGATAATGTTACTAGTAGCTATTATATTATTAATGTTGTTCTGTGTTGCAAGCATGTATGGAGTGTGACCTTAAGCAAAACACACACTAGACACTGAAAGAAATACTTGAATGAACAAGTCAGAGCCTCTGCCTTTCAGGGATTTGCAAACGTGTATGTGTGTGTGTGAGAGAGAGAGAGGGAGGGAGAGATAATTGGAAGATATAAAGGTAGAATGAAGAGAGAAGAACCAGGAAAGGAAAATTACAAGATAAATAAATCTTTTAGTTGCAGGCTTACTCTGTACTTTTAAATAACTAATTTCATGTAATGTTCACACAACCCTCTGGGTAGGCATTACTAACATCCTCATCTTATTCTGGAATAAAGAAGCCTTAGAAGGAGGTCCGTAGCATCAGGTGACACATGGGGTTGGGGAAGCAGAGGGGCACAGGGCTGTGTGGCTGGCCTGACTGGAGCACAGGAGAGGGCCGGTCGAGTGGAACGTGACGTACCTGGTGTCCCAGGGAAGTCCTGCTCACAGGCACCGGCGGTCATTGCTCACACGGAGCCCAAGGCTGTGTCTGATTTTGTCCAGACAATCATTAGTGTCCTGCTGTTCGACACAGAAACAGTAGAGTGCCTTGGCGCAGTCACCACGTCTTTGAGAGGCTGGAAAACTAAAACATGTATTCGGGCCGTGCTTATACTCAACTTCAAATCTCGCGACAAACCCAGGACATGCCAAAAGGGCCGCCAATGGCAAAATAGCCCCACGTGAGAGACATTCAGGCAAAAACTTCATGGTGATCCAAGGTTGACCACTAGATGTCGCCTGGCTGGGCTTGGTGATATACCTGAAGAGGGTGGTTAGAACCCAAACCAGTCTGTGTGTTTCTCCACCTCCTCCTGTTTGTCTTTCCAGCACTACAAGACCAAGACTATTATCAGTATCAGACTTTTTACTCCACCCACCCACCCCCACTAGTATGTTTTATTATGAATTAGGAGATAAAATATAAAGGTATAAAGAAACTTGGGAACTTCTGGATTCTTCTAGACTTCTGCCCCATTAAACACTTTGGAAAGAAAGGTAATCTCCATGTAAAACCTCCATTAAAATAACTTTGTGGGCTTCTCTGAAATTAGCACCTCCAGAATCTTGCTCTGACTCTTGGTTTAGTTGACTTATGTCCTGATCTTATACTTGATAAGTTTCTCTAATCAGATGAGAAAACAGTTGAGCATTTCTGGACTATAGACCAACCGTAATGTTATTTGAAAATAGGAGCTGGGCTTGGGGGTTTAGGCTTTTCCCTTTTTATTTGTATATGATTTAGTGTTCATCCTACACTAGACACTAAAATGCATTGTTTAATTATCTGAGCTCAACACACCATTTTATAATTCATTAGTCAGTTGCTCTTTGCAAAAGCTTATTTCTTATGAAACAAAAGTGGGAATCATGCAACTGGACTATTTATCTCTCTTTAGGGGTTGGGGGTTAATATCTGATAGCTCATAACATCTTTATTATAATGCATTTATAATGATTTACTGAAATCATTCTATGGCTAAGTATCTAATGTCAAAACCAGGATCTGGCATGAAATAAAATGCTGTATCCTTGGGTAGCTCTAGGGAAAAAAAGGCCTCAGCCAATATTTTCTATGTAATTCTACAAACTGTAATAAGGGTAAGGGTAATTGCCTTAATGTCAATTAAGCTATTAATAATGCCCATCCTGTCATTTCTAAATATAGCAGTGTCTCAATCATACATTACTGTCCCCTGTAATTTCTGTCTACACAGAAATGAGATCACAGCTTCTGCAGGTCGGGAAGTCTGTCTTGCAGCCAGCCTTTCCTCCTTTACATACAAGAAAGTTTGGAGGTTGATTTACTTGTTTTCTTTTATGAGATCTTTCTACTTAGACACACATATATAAATATTTGTAAGGGCAAGGCAATCCTGTGAACAGAGACAATCCAGCCTCAACATCTCTCTGTTTTCATTCTGCTTCTAGATGACCAGTGTGGTGTGCTCCTTATCAGGACCAATGATCCAGGGTCCAGGCCCCCAGATGATGGTCCAGACTGTCCCATAATAGCCAGCTGGGCACTTTAGAGGTGGGAGCATTCACGCCAGCTGCCTGATGCTCTGCTGTGTGTGTGTTGTCCTCAGACAACCCGGATGCACACAAGTTCCTCAAGGATGGACAGCAGGGTGAAACACAGTAGACTGAGACACTCACAGAGTAGAGGGGCCCGTGGTCCCTTGGTGAATTTCAGCAGACACAGGGAAACGCGTATTCAGAATCGGGACTAGAAAGTGAACTGCAGGCTCTTGGTGAATAGAGATAATGTTGCCGACTCTCCCAGATGAGCTCTAAATCAGAGCCACTTATCTCACAGCAAAGAAGGACCTGGACAAGACCTCCTTCTGTAGTTGGCACTTATATTTCTCCTGGGCTAGGATTTCTGAGCAGTCACTTCCTCTTGCCCCCCTTGTTGGCCATCTTGGTGAAGTGAACTTCTACTTGATGATATTTAGAGCTCATTAATTTGTCCCAAGGAAGCTTACTGTATGGCAGTTTAATGACAGAAACCTGTTTTAATGCAAATGGACATGTAATCCCACTAAGGCACTCTGAGGGTGTAAATTTAAAACAATTGCTAGGAGCTGACACTGGAGTTTAATAAGATGGAGGGCTAGTTCCCAGATCCTGGTATGCCCCGGGGACCCTGCCTGGACACCCAGCCTTGGCAGTTTTAGTGCAGCTGGCGGTTTCCATGGCAATCAGAAGAGCGGGGTGCTTCGGCAAGTCTCTCTGAGGTGATGGGGATCCGAGTTCTGGAAGGGTGGGTGGGAGTGCAGGGAGCAGGCAAGCTCTGTGCAGGGAGGAAATGAAGGGTGAACGGGTGTCCTCTGCACATTATTCCTCAGGGCACAGGCTTGGGGAAGATGCCACTGAGACCCAGGAGGTGGCTTCTGCCCCGGCGTATTGTCAATGCCTGACCTGGGCAGATCACCACAGAAAGAGCACTGCCTGGGACCCCACTTCTGCCAGCAGGTAAAGGGGGAAGGCCGCCTCTTAAAAGGGGACAGAAATGAGGCTGAGGAAGGAATTGTTTGTGAATATCTGCTAGATTATAATGCTGTTGGGTGCTACATCATTCTCCTGAGAGCCCTGAATAAGGTTATTCTGGGTGAAGTCATTTTTGTAATAAAGTTGGCTCTAACTCTGGGTCATAAATCATGGGTTCTGGTACTAAAAGAAATCACTAAACATGCCTCTGTTACCACATACTGTCCTCCTTTGAAATACTCCGGTTTTACTACAAATCCTCCATTGACTGAGATGGGGGAAATGCACACAATGAGCAAACGATTCCTTCCGTCCCAGGCTGCAGCCCCGCAGGCATGTGGGCCTCCCGGAATGATTTCCTGAGGTGTGATGTTATTTATGGCGGGCTTTCTCTATCAAAAAGGCAAACAGCATCCTGAGTGACCCTGAAGTGTTTGCATCATTGCTTCTCTTGCTAATTGATTCATCCCCTGGCAGGGCCTGAGTCACGGGCTGTTAGCTGGACACTCTCTCCCCACTGCAGATCCTGTGGACTAAGGTGCACAACAAGCGAAGATGTTAATAAAATTGTTAAATGTCAAAACTGCAAAACCCACACCCATTCAGAGTCCATCAGCTCTCCTGGAATGATTCCGTAAAATACCATCTCCTCCCCTTGTCCTTTTCTCAGCCTAAACTTCATCACCTTCATTAAGGAAGAAGATTAAGAACTGTTATTAGCAACACATTGTTTGATTTCTTTCTTCACTTCCTCCTTTCAGAGAACAGTCCAGCACAGAATGAAAAGGAATGTTATCATAGGAAGTGCATTTCAGACGTAGTAAAGCAGAAAGGAGACGGTGGCCCCAGTGGCAGTTGTAAGAGGGACAGAGTGTGGATCTCTATAGCTCAGTGGCTGCAAAGCAGAAAATGAAGATTGTAAAAACGTCACATAAAGAAAAAATGCACAGTGGATTCGTTTTGCGATGCCCATAATTCAGTAATGCCTTTAAGTAGCTAGAAGAAATATAATAAATGTTTTTCCACAACATTGATCATACTGTATCAGAGGAAATATTAGCGTGCAGGGAGCCATGATTATACTGGTAGTAATTCTCACTGCAGAAAACTAGTAGAAGATGGGACCCTTTATAGGCCCAACTTTTATTGGCTGCAGTTATTTACCTTTAAGAATACGCCTAATACATTGTCCTATAGCTAAATATTTTTGTGAAAATTCAAACCAGTAGTATCAGTAAATCAGAAATCTTGCCACCATTTTATAGAATTTATGTATATTTTCCTGAAGATGCTCTGATACGTTCCAGAATACAAAACCAGCCAATTGACCATGTAAAAATTCTAGAATGTCTGTAAAACAGATTCTTCTGTATTCTGAACCTGGATAGGAGCAGACAGGTTTATGGCATGTGATTCCACCCAAATGCCACCTGTATATATATAACATCTCTCTAAAGAAATTAAACGGATTATTAGATTATATACTGCAGTAAAACTATACCGGAAGCTGTAAGCCAGGAGAGGATATGCATGTTGGCAACTGCCTTTTTTAGGGAATCTTGAAACATCCAAGGAAGCTTTGCAAGACAGGATTTTTCTTTAGGGAGAAAAGAAGGGAACTGATCCCTCATGCCAGCCTCTTGCTCTTCATACTGGCAGGACCTAGTAATGTGGTGGCCATGGCCACCTTGATGTAGGAGGTTCCAGCCTGTCAAGGGAAGGTTCTACCCTTGCTCTCGAGGGACCCTGGGGTTTGATTCTAGAAATAAGTTATCAAATGGGAGTTACAGTGTGCTCTGGATAAGAACCACCTGGCCAGACTCCTGCGGAACTAAAAGGAGAGGTGACACCTGGGTGTGCCAATTCTCCATATATTCCCCACAAAGAAGCAGTAAGCCAGAGGGATCTCTGAGTGAAGATCCTGAGAGAGCAGTGCTAGGAACGCGTTCTTTTGCTTTAGAATCTGGATAATCCCTCTTGCAGTTCAAAGGCCTTGTAAAAGCAAACAAAGCTGGCTAAAACCTGCAGATTCACCTGCTCTGTGTCAACACATGTCTCCCAGAACTCTCACTGACACAGGTCGTTCCCCAGGCATGCCTTCCGGGACCCTCCCCATGTCTCTGGCTGGCGCTCTCTGCAGAGTGCTCACTGCAGGCCTCCTGTGCACCCGCTCCTTCAATCCAACCGCTTCTGAGCAGTGCTTTCTTCTCCATTAGGGCACAACAGAGAGGTACATGAGCTGAACGGTATTTGGAGCTTTTTATGGAATTATGTCTTGATTATCTTGTTGGATATATGTGAAATTTGTTTGTTTATTTCCCTCCTCTAACAAGCAGGATTTGAGAGGGTGCCTGTAAATTCTTCCCAACTTGAGAAATTTAAAGAGGCAGACAGATGAAGGGAAAGAACCCCAATAGGAGGGGTACATCTAAAATTGAGAAAAGCTTGGCACACAATGATGGTTTTTCCGGGAGTGCCACCCGGGAAGTTGGTAAGCTGTCCCCTGACATACTCAGCGTTGACATGGATATACATAAGTTACAGGTCAGGTGACTTAACAGGCTTCTGTTGAGAGTTCTTTCCCAGGGTCACTGAGGGGGCCACCTTGCCAGCATCCTCCTACAACTGGCAGTGGTCTAGGCACAGCAGCAGCAGCAGCTGTTTTCAGATTTTTTTTTAATGAAAATTATTATTTTTTAACTTAGTTAATCGGTTGGTTATTGAAGGAATGCAATTTAAAACAAGAAGTTGAGGGGGGAGCTAATTATCCCTTTGAATTCCCTCTTCAGATACATTATCCTACATGGACTTATTACCAAAATTTGTTGAAGATTAATGAGTAGTCCTGTTCTTTCTTCTCTCGCCTCCCTTCCCTCTCCGTCCCTTCTCCCATTTATCCCTTCTTCCCTCCCTCCTTCCCTCCCAATCTTCCTTCCTTTTTTCTTTCCTTCCTTCTCTCCTTTATTTTCCATTCCTTTTCTTCTCTTACCCTTCTTCTTCCTCTTCATCTTAAATGACTTGGTAAAAATCATAATGAACTTCTTAGAGCAATTCCACAACCATGAAAATGTTCAGGGTCACGGATGTTTTCCCTGGAGTATTTAACAGAGGAGTCAAGTATAGCTTTCATTTCTGCTGTGTCTGCAGCATGCACGCAGTCTCATTTGTCCTTGCAAAAATGTCTAAGTGTGCTTAGGAGGGTCAGGGAGACCCTTGGAGCACTATAATTTTAGTAAATTAAAAAACATCAAAATAACACTTAACAAAACAGATTTTCGAAACTACTTAGGAAGTAGAGTGAACTTTGTTTCACTTGGCATCCAGCCTGAATTATTGACTTACACTGTGGCCAGATAAAGAATCTAGACAACATTTGACCATACAGAATATTTTATTATAATTTAAAACATTTTATATTTTAAAATGAGATTCACTTGTAATTATCTCCACAACCGCTGGATGTCACTGTTGCATACGCCTGGGCAGTAAAAGCTTCCCGCTTGGGCGAGCTGAAACTGGTATGTTAAGGGCTTTCACGCTTCCTCCTTGGCACTCCACCTTTTGGTTGAACACATGCTATCACGCTAAGATGACTGTCTTCTCCACTCAGTGCACTCAGCCCTATTCTCAATTATGGCACTCTACTGGGAATTCTAATTTATACAGGATGAGATTTCTCAAACACAATTATCTTCCTCACTATTTAAAAAGAGTATGGTACATTTATAATAGTTCCCAACATTGTGTATTAATTATAACTAGCACATTCTGGATACCAAATGGAGTGAACACATAACCATAAAATATCCTGGATTTATAAAGTGGCTTCCCCCCCACCCCTCCAAAGTGCTTACGACAGTTTCATATCTATTTGCTCATCTGTCTTCCCAACACCCCTAGGGGGTTACCTGCTTTAATGCTTTTATGAGTCAAAGTTGACCTGTGAAATAAATTGAATGAAGTAATTATTTGCACTGGGATCCCAGGAGTAAAGCAAAAGCAAACACTGAAAACTGTTCCAGACAGCTAATTATAGTTTGCAAAAGCAACTCGTTGAAATTTGGGTAGTTTTGGGTTTTTTCAATTACTTTAAAAATTTCTTAATCCCTGGACCCCTTTACCTCTTCTTTTAAATATGTATTTAAAAAAAAAAAATCTAGGCCATCTTGTATAGCTGACGTTATACAGAAATTAGATCTAGAGACTTTTCCAAAACCTGAAAAAATCCTGGCCCCTAGAAGTGCTAGACTAGAATATGACCCATGGGAAGAAATGGGAGGACCAACTGGAACTGTTGTTAGCTTTCCCTACAGTTAGAAATGACCATGAGCTTCACTTCAGCTGTTTAGTTGAGTCTCTTTTTTCCTAAAACCTTGGACTTGTTTTCTTTAGCTTCCTCTCGTGCCTTTGCACTAGGGAAGTCAGAGCTGTTCCTGGAGGGACTACTGGCCTAGATCTTAGCCGGGGGAGGTGGGGAGGGGAGATCCCCTCTGTTCTAGTGAATAATCAGAGTTGTGTTGCCTGTCATCTATGAGATGCTTTGATCCAAAATTTCAGTCATTGTTTCCACATTTAGGGGCTGGAATGAACATCAAAGAAGTGGGTGTACGGAATTTACTGAATGCCAAAAAAGTACAATAACATACAGAGGATATAAGCAAACCCCAGTGGCAAAATTTGCTGCCAAATGTCACACATAATAAAGGCCCCTGAAGTGAGAGTCTGCCTTTGACAAATGCATAATGATATCAATGCCAAGGGAAGGAACTAGCATGCTGAAAGGTGAATAAAAGAGCCGGGAACAGTTCACTGGACTTAACACATTTCCTTCGTGCGTTTTCACACAACAGGGAAAGCAGATGACACAAATGCATTAGGTAATCATTGGACAGGGCTGCAAACTCACCAGCAGTTTTAAATTGACCTGGCTTTTTTGGGGTGCAGCTCTAAAGATGAAAATAAAATGTGATTAGTAATTACTCATCTTCTGGAGGGAAAAAAAGGGGGGAACAAGGAAAGTGAAAATAGCTTTCTTGTTCTGTCTTGGATAGTTCCAGATTTTAAAGCCCATATGTTGTTTGCTATAACTTCTTCGCCTCCCAGGGCCAATGCATTCCAAACATTTCAGCTAGCGTAGTACACCGAGGAGCTAGGAAGTTAGGGCTCGTTTGTATCCACAGTCTTTGTTCAAATATGGATTAATTTTGGTTAATTTCAGTGGGTGCACATAAAGTAAAATGCACAGAACTGAAACCACTGAAATCAGGCCATCGTGTGATCATCTAAAAACCTACTTTTCAAGCTCCTTTAAGTTTTATTTTTGAAATAAAAACAATAAAATGACTGTAAAAAGTTTCCAAAAGCATTGACATTATGAGCAATTGCTAACCAAGGCTATTCCCAGAATGATGGAGAATATTTGGATATAATTCTAGAAAAGCTAACTGCCCTGCAGTGCCAACTATAAATATGTCATTCAGAAGGTGATTTGATAAGGCTCCTGTGGTAGGTGGCTCTTGCCTCCAGGGCCAGATATCGATAGAGAAGCATATTGTGCTGCTGCCACCAAGGTCAGCCTTGGAGGGCACAGCAGATTCTTGCCCAAAGCTCCCATCCTTTTACTATGGAGATGAATACTTAAAAAAAAAAAAAAAAACAGACTGAGTGTGGATGTTTAAAGGAAAGAGTCTCAAAAATGCCACAGTACCTGGTAACAGCTTACCAGGTTCATGAGCATAGTCTGGTAATGAATTAAGTACAAGTAAGACCAAGATGTGTGTGTTTATTTGAAACCCTCCAGGGTTGAGCAAAAAATTGTGCCAGTTGCAAATGGAGTCAGCATTTCTATCCTATGCATTACGCAATCAGAGCTTGTTTGCTTGTATTTACCAAAACCATTTTCAACACAATCCCTACAGTTCTTCCTACAAAATTTCTTCTGCAGGCTTGCACTGCATAATAATGGAGCTCATAGATGGGTCCTGCTCTGTTTATTGTGCATGTTAAGTAAATGCAATGATTTTCATTATTTCAGACTCTATAATGAAATGACTGAGTGCCATTAGAAAATGGACAAACAAGTATTCAACTGGCTGGATGAACCATAGCTTTCCAGCATTAAAGGTGTAATATTTATGAGTTAATTTAATCATAGAAGAAAATATTGAGAAGGTGACTGAGTAAAATGATGGCTATGTATGATGTTTTTGCCATGCAGCTGGATAAACATATTCTATGACAGACCTTGGCAAGAACTGCAAAGATGCTCTTACAATGGCATGAATAAATATTAGGTGCTGCCTAGAAGTCACTGCATTTGAAGTCTTGAGCAAAGCCAGATGAGCTTTAGCAGGAAAATATGAAGAAGCCATGTATGCACATTAGGATTATGTAAACACTGAGTTCTTTCTCTGCTGCCTGGGAATTGCTCTAACATTCATTTTCATCTACATCACTGACAGATTTTTTTTTTCTTTTACACATTATCTTTGCACTTCTAGGAGTGCACTTTAGCATCAAGACCCAGTTTGGGGGCAGCTCCAGGTAAGTTTTTCAACAATAGGGACTTGGAGAGAAAAGACATACTTTGCCTAGGCTACAGGGAGCTGACAAAAAAGATTGTATTTTATAGTGACCCAATCCCAGGCGGCTCAATGGGTAAAGAATCCTCCTGCAATGCAGGAGACTTAGGCGATGTGTGGATGTGTGTTTGATCCCTGGGTCAGGAAGATCCCCTGGAGGAGGAAATGGCAACCTGCTCCAGTATTCTTGCCTGGAGAATCCCATGGACAGAGGAGCCTGGCAGACTATGGGGTCTCAAAGAGCCAGACATGACTGAAGCGACTGAGCATGCAAGCATGCAATCCAGTCTATGTAAAACAGTAAATTTAAAAATTCCTTTTCATGAATATCCTTAGAATATATGGTTTCAGATTCCAAGAAGGACTGTAAGATAAAGTGATAGTTGGGTATATATTTTAAAGAGAGGAGATCAGCAATAATATTATAACAGTCATTTAATGAAGCATTTGATTCAGGGCAGCAAGAACCAGTGTACAGGACATGATCACAGAAATATATTTTTGTGGGTTTTTCCCCCCACAGGTTGTCATTTTACCAATAAAGAAAGTATCTTTTTTTTTTCAGTTTTATTGAAACAGAATTGATATAAAATACTGTGCAAGTTTTAGATGTACAGTGTGTTGATTTGATACACATATATTGTGAAATAATCACTATTACAGTGTGAGCCAACACCTCCATCACCTTACACAATTATCATTTCTTTTTTGTGGTGAGAACATTTAAGATCTACTCCCAGCAACTTTCAAGTATATAATATATTGTTAACTATAATTACCATGCTGCACATTAGATCCTCCAGAGTTTTTCATTTTATAACTAAAAGTTTAATCAACACCTTCCCATTTACCTCACCCCCCAGCCCCTGAAAACCACCATTCTACTCTTTGTTTCTATGAGTTTGGCTTTTTTAGATTTCACATGTAAGTGATACCAGACAGTATCTATTTCACTTAGCATGCCCCCAAGTTTCATCCATCTTGTCACAAATGGCACAATTTACTTTTTTCTCATGACTGAATAATATTCAATTGTATATATGTACCCTATATTCTTCTTTCATTGAAGTATAGCTGATATACTCTCAGTATAGCTGAGAATTGGACCATAAAGAAACCTGAGCACTAAAGAATTGATGCTTTTGAACTGTGGTACTAGAGAAGACTCTTCAGAGTTGCTTGAACAGCAAGGAGATCAAACCAATCAATCCTAAAGGAAATTGACCCTGAATATTCATTGGAAGGACTGATGCTAAAGCCGAAACTCCAATACTTTGGCCACCTCATGTGAAGAGTTGACTCATTGGAAAAGACTCTGATGCTGGGAGGGATTGGGGGCAGGAGGAGAAGGGGATAAGAGAGGATGAGATGGCTGGATGGCATCACTGACTCCATGGACATGAGTTTGGGTGAACTCCAGGAGTTGGTGATGAACAGGGAGGCCTGGCGTGCTGCGATTCATGGGGTCGCAAAGAGTCAGACACAACTGAGCGACTGAACTGAACTGATGCTGAAGCTAAACTTCCAATACTTTGGCCACTTCATGTGAAGAGTCAACTCACTGCAAAAGACCCTGATGCTGGGAAAGACTGAGGTCAGGAGAAGGGGACAACAGAGAATAAGATGGTTGGATGGCATCACCGAACCAATGGACATGAGTTTGAGCAAACTCTGGGAGAGAGGACAGAGAAGCCTGAAGTGCTGCAGTCTGTGGGGTCGCAAAGAGTCAGATATGACTTAGCGACTGAACAACAACAATAGTTGATTTACAGTATTATATTAGTTTCAGGTATACAGCATAATGGTTCAGTATTTTTACTGATTATACTAGAACACAGATTATAGCCAACATAATGGCTGTAATTCCTTGCATATCACATTTTCCTTTTCCACTCATCTGTTGTTGGGCACCTAGGTTGTCTCTGTATCCTGGCTCTTGTGAATGATGCTACAGTGAACATGGGAGTACAGGCATTGCTTCAAGATCCTGATTTTATTTCCATTGGATATATACCCAGAAGCAGAATTTTTAGATCATTTGATCGTTTTAATTGTTTGAGGAACCTCTATCACTATTTTCCATAGGCTGTGCCCCAGTTTACATTCCTACCAACAGTGTGCAAGGATTCCATGTTATCCACATCCTTGCCAAAGCTTACCTCTTATCTTTTTGATAATAGCAACACTCTCTTCCAACAACACAAAAGAAGACTCTACACATGGACATCACCAGATAGTCAACACTGAAATCAGATTGATTATATTCTTTGCAGCCAAAGATGGAGAAGCTCTATACAGTCAGCAAAAACAAGACCGGGAGCTGACTGTGGCTCAGATCACGAACTCCTTATTGCCAAATTCAGACTTATATTGAAGAAAGTAGGGAAAACCACTAGACCATTCAGGTATGACCTAAATCAAATCCCTTATGATTATACAGTGGAAGTGAGAAATAGATTGAGGGGACTAGATCTGATAGATAGAGTGCCTGATGAACTATGGACTGAGGTTCATGACATTGTACAGGAGACAGGGATCAAGACCATCCCCATGGAAAAGAAATGCAAAAAAGCAAAATGGCTGTCTGGGGAGGCCTTACAAATAGCTGTGAAAAGAAGAGAAGTGAAAAGCAAAGGAGAAAAGGAAAGATATAAGCATCTGAATGCAGAGTTCCAAAGAAGGGCAAGGAGAGATAAGAAAGCCTTCCTCAGCAATCAATGCAAAGAAATAGAGGAAAACAACAGAATGGGAAAGACTAGAGATCTCTTCAAGAAAATGAGATAGACCAAGGGAACATTTCATGCAAAGATGGGCTCGATAAAGGACAGAAATGGTATGGACCTAACAGAAGCAGAAGATATTAAGAAGAGGTGGTAAGAATACACAGAACTGTACAAAAAAGATCTTGATGACCCAGATAATCACGATGGTGTGATCACTCACCTAGAGCCAGACATCCTGGAATGTGAAGTCAAGTGGGCCTTAGGAAGCATCACTACAAACAAAGCTAGTGGAGGTGATGGAATTCCAGCTGAGCTATTTCAAATCCTGAGAGATGATGCTGTGAAAGTGCTGCACTCAATATGCCAGCAAATTTGGAAAACTCAGCAGTGGCCACAGGACTGGAAAAGATCAGTTTTCATTCTAATCTCAAAGAAAGGCAATGCCAAAGAATGCTCAAACTACCACACAATTGCACTCATCTCACACGCTAGTAAAGTAATGCTCAAAATTCTCCAAGCCAGGCTTCAGCAATATGTGAACCATGAACTTCCTGATGTTCAAGTTGGTTTTAGAAAAGGCAGAGGAACCAGAGATCAAATTGCCAACATCCAATGGATTATCAAAAAAGCAAGAGAATTCCAGAAAAACATCTATTTCTGCTTTATTGACTATGCCAAAGCCTTTGACTGTGTGGATCACAATTACGGTGGAAAATTCTGAAAGAGATGGGAATACCAGACCACCTGACCTGCCTCTCGAGAAACCTACATGCAGGTCAGGAAGCAACAGTTAGAACTCGACATGGAACAACAGACTGGTTCCAAATAGGAAAAGGAGTACGTCAAGGCTGTATATTGTCATCATGCTTATTTAACTTCTATGCAGAGTACATCATGAGAAACACTGGGCTGGAAGAAGCACAAGCTGGAATCAAGATTGCCGGAAGAAATATCAATAACCTCAGATATGCAGATGACACCACCCTTATGGCAGAAAGTGAAGAGGAACTAAAAAGCCTCTTGATGAAAGTGAAAGAGGAGAGTGAAAAAGTTGGCTTAAAGGCTCAACATTCAGCAAACTAAGATCATGGCATCTGGTCCCATCACTTCATGGGAAATAGATGGGGAAATAGTGGAAACAGTGTCAGACTATTTTTTGGGGGGCTCCAAAATCACTGCAGATGGTGATTGCAGCCGTGAAATTAAAAGACGCTTACTCCTTGGAAGGAAAGTTATGACCAACCGAGATAGTATATTCAAAAGCAGAGATATTACTTTGCCAACAAAGGTCCGTCTAGTCAAGGCTATGGTTTTTCCAGCAGTCATGTATGGATGTGAGAGTTGGACTGTGAAGAAAGCTGAGCGCCAAAGAATTGATGCTTTTGAACTGTGGTGTTGGAGAAGACTCTTGAGAGTCCCTTGGACTGCAAGGAGATCCAACCAGTCCATCCTAAAGGAGATCAGTCCTGGGTGTTCATTGGAAGGACTGATGCTGAAGCTGAAACTCCAATCCTTTGGCCACCTCATGTGAAGAGTTGACTCATTGGAAAAGACTCGGATGCTGGGAGGGATTGGAGGTAGGAGGAGAAGGGGATGACAGAGGATGAGATGGCTGGATGGCATCACCGACTCGATGGACATGAGTTTGAGTGAACTCTGGGTGTTGGTGATGGACAGGGAGGCCTGGTGTGCTGTGATTCATGGGGTGGCAAAGAGTCGGACACAACTGAGCAACTGAACTGAACTGAATGATTAGTTATGTTGAGCATCTTTTCATGCTCCAAGCCTTCTGTGAAAAGGATTTGTCTGTTCAGAAGGTCCTTTGCTTATTTTTTAATCAAATTGTTTGGTTTATTTGCTACCGAGTTGTATGAGTTCTTTATATATTTTGGATATTAAATTCTTAGCAGATACATGATTGGCCAATATCTTGCCACCTCACAGGTTGGCTTTTAATTTTGTTGATTGTTTCTTTTGCTGCTCAGAAGTTTTTTTAATTTAATATAGTCCCACTTATTAATTTTTGCTCTTGTTGTTTGTGCTTCTGATGTCAAATCTAAAGAAATATTTTCAAGACCAGTTTCAAAGTTTTTTCCACTTCTGTTGTCTTCTAAGAATTATAAGGTTTCATGTCTCATGTTTAAGTCTTTAATCCATTTTGAGTTAATTTTTGTGAGTGGTTATGATAGGGGTCCAATTTTCTTCTCTATGTGTCAACCCAGTTTCTCAACATCATTTATTGAAGAGACTATCCTTTCTTCATTGAGTATTCTTGGCTCACTTATCAAATACTTGTTGACTGTACATGCAAGGGTTTATTTCTCGGGTCTTTATTCTGCTCCATTGGTATCTGTGTCTATTTTTATGCCAGTATAATACTGTTCTGATTACTACAGATTTGTGCTATAGTTTGAAATCAGGAAATGATGGCTTCTGCTTTGTTTTCTCCGATTGTTTTGAGATCTTTTGTGATTCCATACAAACTTTAGGATTTTTTTCTATTTCTGTGAAAAATGGCATTGTGGTTTAACAGAAATTGCATTGAATCTATAGATGAGTTGAGTGGTATGGACATTTAAACAATATCAAAAAAGAATATCTTTTCATTTATTTGTGTTTTCAATTTCTCTCATCAAAGTCTTATAGTTTTCAGTGCACAGATCTTTTACCTCCTTGGTTACATTTATTTCTAAGTATTTTATTGTTATGATGCTATTGTGAATGGAATTGTTTTCTTAATTTATTTTTGAAATTTTTCATTGTTAGTGTGTAGAAACACAACTGATTTCTGTATGTTAATTTTATGTCCTGCAACTTTACTGAATTCACTGATTCATTTTAACAGTTTTTTGATGGAGTTTTTAGGATTATCTATATAGAAGACCATATCATCTGAAGAAAAGACTGTTTTAGTTCTAACCTTCCAATTTGGATGGCTTTTATATCATTTTCTTACCTGATTGCTCTGGCTAGGATTTTTAGTACTATGTTGAATAGGAGTGGTGAGAGTGGGCATTCTTCTCTTTTTCCTGATCTTAGAGAAAAAAGATGTGTTAGCTGTGAGTTTGTCATATACAGCCTTTATTATATTGAAATATGTTCTTTCTATATCCAGTTTCTGCATCTACTGAGATGATCATCTGATCTTTATCTTCCATTCTTTTAATGTTGTGTATCACATTTATTGATGTGTGTGTGCTGAACTACTCCCAGGGATAGATCCAGTTTTTATCATGGTATATGATCCCTTTAACATGCTATTGAATTTGGTTTGCTAGTATTTTGTTGAGAATTTATGTACCAATATTCAACTGAGTGACTGAACTGAACTGAACTGAACTGATTCATCAAGGATATTGGTCTGTAGTTTTCTTGTAGTATCCTTATCTGGCTTGATTATCTGGATAATACTAACCTCATGAAACAAGTTTTTGAGAGTGCTCCTTTCTCTTAATTTTTTGGAAGAGTTTGAGAAGCTGTTGTTCAGTCACTCAATTGTGTCTGAGTCTTTGTGACCCCATGGACTTCAGTGCACCAGGCTTCTCTGTCCTTCACTATCTCTCAGAGCTTGTTCAAATTCATGTCCACTGAGTCAGTGACGCCACCCAACCATCTTATTCTCTGTCGCCCCTTCTCCTCCTGCCTTCAATCTTTCCCAGCATCAGGGTCTGGGAAGTTTGAGAAGAATTGGCGTTCTTCTTCAAATGTTGGGTGTAATTCACCATCTGATCTTAGACTTTTCTTTGTGTGGAGGTTTTTCAATCTCCTTACTTGTTACTGGTCAGTACAGATTTTCTGTTTCCTCATGATTCAGTCTTGGTAGGTCATCTATTTCTAGGAATATATCTTTTTCTTCTAAGTTATCCAATTTGTTGGCATATAACAGTGATAGTTTCTTGTGATCCTTTGTATTTGCATAGTAAGAGTTGTAATGTCTCCTCCATTTATGGTCTTATTTATTTGAGTCTTTTCTATTTAGTTTATCTAAAGGTTTTAAAATTTTTTATTTATCTTTTCAAAAAATCAGCCAGGTTGTGGGGAGAAAAGTTGCAGGTGGAAGACTTCAGCTTGGATGTTCTATGCTCTGATGTGAGTTGGCTTACATTGTCTTTGCTTCTTCCATTTATATTTTTATCTCCATTTCATGCCTGAGAACTTCCAAATGGAACAACAAAAAAGGAAAATGTAGTTCAAAATATCCTTGTATTTTTCTAAAACTGAATGCTGTTTCAGTATTAAATTTTTTTCCAGCTATGCACTATGCCCGATATCTGAACACAAAACTCTTACTTCCTGGGCATCATGTTTCTAGTCTTTAATAATTGTCTCTAGCATACATGGCATCATGTCTTGAAATACCTAAAAAAGAGGTCAGTTGTTAGCAAATTTTCATAGCTGTACAAGGAATCATTGTAAACAGACTTGATGCTATACTTCTTTTGGTACATGTATAGGTGAGACTGTATATTACTCCAGAGAGAGAGAAGCGATTTGATATTTTGTATATATAAAGTATTTAGGACAGTATCTGCATCATGGTAAGTCCTTTGTAAATCTTAGCTGCTGCTACTCTTTCTACTACTATTACTAGTATTATTGAAAAGCCTAAGGATTATGTTCTGACAGGGGATCAGTTGGGCTGGTTTCATTAGGAATACCAACCTTTGGCATGGACCTAACATATGTACTAGATTAGATACTTGCTTCTCACTTATGAGGGACCGTTTGATCCTTTGGGAGACCATCTTTTTAAATCCACTTTTTTTTTTTTTTTGCCATTGGCTGCCCCTTGGGGACAGAGTGTCAGAGTGTCAAAGTGAAACCCTGGGATGTAGCATGCATGTGGGTTTTTGCTCTGAAGCAATCCTTCTCAAACTATGTGTGGTGAAAAATCTGTTTCTTTTTTCATTTCCAGTCTGTTACAGCCTAATATTTTATAAAATGCAATAAAAATAACTTAAAATGGAATAAAAATCAATGTACACAAAATTCAAGTCCCATTTTTTAATTAGATTCAACAGAAATAAACTTAAGCTGCCACATGGTTGCCAACAGTTCTAAACGCTGTGCTGTGCTCAGTCGCTTCAGTCGTGTCTGACTCTTTGTGACACATGGGCTGTAGCCTTCCAGCCTCCTCTGTCCATGGGATTCTCCAGGAAAAAATACTGGAGTGGGTTGCCATACCCTCTTCCAGAAGATCTTCCCAACCCAGGATCGAACCCACATCTCCTGCATCTCCTGCATTGCAGGCGAGTTCTTTACTGTGAGCCCCCAAGGAAGCCCAGCAGTTCTAAATGCTTCCTCTCAACTCTGTTCTCGTCTCATCTCCAAACAGTAACTAACACATCCCTGACAGTAGGCCTCACTTTGAGCAGCAACCTCACAAAGAACAATGAGGATCCCCAAAGTCTGTCACGTCCCTACTGCTTTCCTTCTGTAATGCTCAAAGGGCTCTCATCAAAACAGGCTTTAGGCCGGGTCGGCAGGCTTCAGGCCCCACCTTTATTGGCGTGAAGCTGGTGTCCGGGGGGTAACTGAGACATTACAGGAAAAAGCCACTTCTGCCGGGCACTGGCCATTGTCTCAGTTGGGAATTTCCACACAGCTAAGCGGTGGGCTGTTTAGTATGAATGCACAGGTGTGGAGACAGCCTGTGATAGACAGCTTTATGGCAAATAAACACAGTGTATGATATACTGTAATCAACTATATAAACAACTTTAAAATTGTCTTTACTTCATATTTCCAGCATTTGCTTTTGTTAATCGTATGTCTTCTTGACAGCAATTAAATAACCTTGAGAGGAAATGTACACCTGCTGTCTCCCCTGGGGAAACTACATCTCTTTTGTGAATGACATAAGTTCTCCATAAAACATAAGCAAAGATAGGAGAATTGAATTTGGAGATATGTCTCCTTCCTCTCTTGTTTTATCTCTAGTTGAATTGGAGGGCAGTTTAATATAGCTAAGCTTTTCCCAGGTCCCTATGCTGGCGTTCTTTCAAACCCCACTATTTCCCAGACGGCCAAACTGGAGACCCTAGCTAATGACATTCTGACAGGTATCAATTAGTGGGGAAGATGTCACGACTGCCTCGCTTGGCCTGTACTTTCACCCTCCCTGACTTCCGGGCCATGGTGCTCTCAATACTTCCTGATTTCTGCAGCCCACCTCATCTACTTTCCATGAACACTATACTGGTCCTGTTTTCCTTAAAACAGAACATAACAACGTTTCCTTTGCTTGAGACAGGTTCCAAACAAGCCCCATTCATTAGGATCGGTGAAGTAAAAGTCAATTTTAATAGACAGGTGTCCCCACTCTCAAGATGGAGTGGCAGGAGAGTGGCTGCTGCTGGGAGGGCCAGGTGGGTGCTCAGGGCTCAGTGCAGGCTGCTCACAGCTGCACCTCTGGTGAATTGAGCTTCAGCTCCAGGCTGGTTGGACAAGCAACATTTGGGGTGAGTGGCCTGGGGCATTGCGTGCTTCTGGAGACACTGGAAGGGTGAGCAGCTGCCCCAGTACCAGTGTGTCATGCACAATAACCACCCCCTGGCTTCAGCTATGTGGATTCAGGGTGACGGCTCACCACACCTTCTTCCACCAGAAGTGGGCTCGCCTCTTCCAGGCTCCATATATAGTTTTTTTTTTTTTTTTTTAATAGTTTTCATTTATTTATTTTGGGCTATCTAGATCTTTGTTGCTGCAATGGCTTTCTATAGGTGAGGCGAGCAGGGGCTGCTCTCTAGTTTCGGGACAGGGGCTTCTCATGCAGTGGCTTCTCTTGTTCTGGAGCACAGGCTCTAGGGCACGCAGGCTGCAGTAGATGTGGCATGTGGTCTCAGTAGTCATGGCTCCCGGGCTGTAGAGCACAGGTTCAATAATTGTAACACATGGGTTTAGCTGTTCTGTGGCATGTGTGAGCATCCTGGATCAGGGATCAAACCCAAGTCTCCTGCACTGGCTGGTGGATTCTTTACCTCTGAGCCACCAGGGAAGCCCCATATACAGTTCTGACCACAAAACATCACCAAGGCTTCAAAAACTGGCTGAGTCCTTTGTCTTAGAGCTAGAACTTGGAGAACCTGAGCCTCCATTGTGTTTTGTGAGTTGAGTTGGGAGCTGCTGTCCTGAAGAGGAGCATGCAGGTATGGACTGCATCACACTCTTACAATGGTTCCATCCACTCTACCTACTTTTAAGAAAAATGGCTTCAAAATGACAGCATTTTTCAGTGTGAGAACAATGCCAGAGTTGTATGACCTGGTTAACAGGTAGAAACCTGACCTGATTCGGTCTGATGGAGAGTAAGAATGTTCTGATACCTACAGGAATTCTACAGATTTTCTTTCTTGGCTCTACAGTGATAGCCCTGTCAAGGGTAAAGTTGTAGTAACTGACGATGGGGTCAGAAATATCATGGAGGATACTGCGGGGATCAAGGTAAATTCAGACCAGGGAGGTTGCTAGATCACAAGTAGGAGATGTGCACCACAATGGACAAGGCACCCAGGACTGTCACCGGGACATGGGACATCACAAGTGAATCCAAAATCATTCCCGAACTGGTTCAGACATGAGTTTGGGAGGTAACTATCTTCTCAACATTGGACAGCTAAAGATGTGCTAATAGTTATCTCTTCCAAGGCAGGCATCTTGCTGCTGGGAAGTGGCTGAACATAATGGGGAGGCTATCTGTGTATCTAAATCATGGAGGGTGCAATGGGAAAAGAACAAGGTAATTGTAAGATATACCTTAAAAAGATCAGCTATTTATATCATTTTACTGCACTGGTGAAAAAATAGTCTTAAACTTTCAATCCCCCATAACCCTTCAACTACAAAGGTAAGCATGCTGGGATCCAGGAAGCTCTGAAGTGTGCTCCACAAATCCGGGAAAAGATCCCCTCTTTCTTTGAGCTCACCCTCTGCTCTCCCAGTTGAGTCGACCTGGACTATAAAGCTGACACGAGTGGAGTGATCATTGGGGTTCAAGAGGAAAGGGTCACTCTCTGCTGCTTACTGCTTTAATTTTCCTTGTATAGTATCATCATTATAATAAGCTAACTACTCCATCCAAAGATGACTTTTGCAACACATTTTAGTCAAAGGTACTGAGTGCATTATATCAATGACTCAGTGGACCAAGGAGCTGAGCTCCATTGCAAGCATACTTCACTCTGGACAGCAAAAGAAAGGGCTGAATAATTAAGCTCGGGGTTTCATTCATTCCTACCTTTGGAAATTATCTATAATGGAAGCCTCCCTCCATTCTCTGTGTTTGATAAACTTAACTTGCTTACTAAATGACTTTAGTTAAAGAATAAGCCAAGTCCTCCTATTGCCTATGGGAGGAGGTAGAAAGAGTTTGGCAAGTTCAACCATATGTTATTTATTTAGCATCAATTATCACCACTTCCTCCCCAAGCAGCACACCCCCTCAGCACATCCCCACCTCCAAGTTCAGAAGAACCTGGAGGGGAAGGAAAAAGCTTGCTAAGTTGCTTATGTTCACTCTTCAGAAGTTTGTAAAGCAAACTAAGAGCTCTGAAATTCAGTCTGTTTACAGTGGTACTATAAGAAAATGGATTTATTCTACCCTGCCTTTTCAGAAATGATCAAATAAATACATTTGCAAGTCAACAACATTTATAGGTCTCCCCACCATTTCTTTCTCTGTTTTCGTTCCTTGCAATTTTGTTCATTTGGCTGTTTGTTATTGTTGAAGAGACTGGCTGTTTGTCCTGGGGTTTCCAACAATTTGAATTTTGTTGATCATGTCCCTGTGATGTTGTTTAATATGTTCCTTTGCCATTGTAGGCTGTAAATTGGTAGTTAGATCTAGAGGCTTGATAAGATTCAGGTTCAATTATTTTGTCAAGAGTATTTGACACATAGAGTTTTGCACTTCTATTAGGAGGTATATAATGCCTGATTGTCTCTTTGGTGATGTCAACAGCCAGTGGTGGTCATTGCCCAGATCCATTAATTCATTAAGAGGCTGCAAATGGCAATATCCTAATTCTGTCACTCCTTATTTGTTTATTAGTTGAAAAAAATTCTGCAAAGAGAAAGTTCCCCTTGATTCTTCCATTACTTGGAGATCTTTTTTTTTTTTTTTTTAACACATTGGATTGTTTCCCTTAGCATCCTCTAAAAGTGATTAATGGGTTTAGTTTTTTTTGGTGTCCTACTGATTTAAATATACCTGATATGTTTCAATTCATTGCATTTATCATCCTACTCATGCTCAGATGATTCCATCTCTAGTCAGCTGAATCTTCTTTAAGCTGGCACCCAAATTCTTTGGACAGAATCCTAGTAGTTTTCCATCATTTCCTTGCTACTGATATGACAAGATAGTCCCGACTCATTTAATAAACTTCCTGCCTCACACCCAGAATCAGTTGTCTTTCCAAGAGGTTTGTTTTCTTTTGGTGGGAAATAGAATTTACAGACACAATCAGGGTTCTGGAAGTGCTCATTGCTGTTGGGCTAGTCCTTGTTTACAGGCTTTTCCAGTGGGCAGAACTAGAAAATGAGTACTTTTAAAATATAAAACATATAATGAGTTAGTTAGCTACCTCATTCATTTTCAGAACTACAGGATTTTTACTTACTCTCATTGATCTAATATCTGTGCCTGCTCTCACCAAAGCTACAAATCTCAGTTCTCAGTGACACATGCACACACATTTTTGTTACTAATACATACACAAAAGTTTCAGAAGAACAATATTAATACTACTACAGTATGATTATTGAATCAAGAGACACAAACAAAAACCAGTTAGACATAATGGAAGAAAAAACTAAATGTCTGGTAGTTATAAACAAAATAAAATATTGTTTAACAAGAAGTATTCAAAACTTATATTAAGAAAGTTATAAGCAGTCATGAAGACATAAAATTAAACTTAGTTGGAAAGATGAACTGTGTTCATAGAAAAATTCAACATTGTAATAGGATCTTAGTTTTTCTTATATTTATTTAAACAATTGCATAAAATTCCAATAAAAATGCTATTAAGTTTTTTCCTAGAGCCAAATACATTGATTTTATAGTATGATTGGAAGAATAAACATGCAAGAATAGCCAGGAAACTCCTCAAAATTTAAAAAAAAAATACATAATATTAAAACATATCATAAACTTATATAATTAAATCAGTTTGGTATTAATGCATGAATAGACAGATGAGCATAAAATTCAGAAATAGACCTACCTACATATAAAAATTTAGTGTAAAGTAAAAGGGCATCCCTAATTAGTGAGGACAAGATATACTTTTTGATAAGTGGTATTAGGACAACTGGATAGTTATATGCAAAGAGATATTTCTGTGTATACCAGGACAACTTTTGAATGACTGGGAAATTTACAGGTTAAAAATAATATGTAAAAAAAAAAAAAACTGGGTGAATTTCTCTAAAATCTGGCATAGGAATAACTCTCTATATTACAACTGAAAGTCAAAAAGTAGTAAGTACAAAATTTGACATGTACAATTACGTGAAAACAGGTGCTTTACATCGAATCCACAGGAGTTACATCAGGCTCATTTTATAGAGGAGAAATCTGAGACTCAGAGAAATTAATATCTTGGCAAAGTTTGCAGTTAGTAAGTGGCAGAGATAGGATTTGAACACAAGGAAATTGTCACTTACGGCACACTGTCACCGAGACTTCTGTTCACCCTAAGCACATTGAGAAAATCAGAATATAGATATTTTCTGGATCCTAATTACAATTGGAGAATAAAATCTTATTAATATTAGTAGGCTAGCTCCATTGTTTGATGTAGACTTCTTGTTGAGTTGAGAAGAGTTTTAAAAGGCATAGGAGCCTGGGGAGAAAGAGAGACTTCAGTGTATCTTGAAGACAAACTATAAATATGATATGATAACTCACATGGAAATCTATGCCTCTCAGTTCTTATTGTGTCAGAAACTCTTACATTGCTGCAGCAACCTCATCTCATGCTTCCTTTTATCTCTACACTGTGAAACATCGCATCAACCCCAAGAATCCTGTCTTAAATATAAGAAAGGTGAAAGAATATTCAGATCTTTTAATTTACTATCAGCAAAGACAGTGTCTTGGTTAAGTTATTTTAATGGGAATAACTCAAACTGGTTGTTGGATTTATAAAGAAGGTGCCAACTAATTGGAGGTTTCACTTCCCGGTTGATATTTTGTGTTTGTGCAAACTAAGCAATTAGTACCAGCCTTTGTTTCTGCTCTTCCTGTCATTTAACTTATTCACATTTTAATTTTTCATTCCTTCCAGTGCATCTCATACTTAGCCAACAAATACTGAATTTCTATTTTCTGTTTCTTCGGGAAACTTTACAGCCAATTGTGCTTTCTCTCCGTTAAGAACACAGTTAAAGGGGCTGGTGAGAACAATTCAATTCATTCTTTGGTTCCATAAAGGTTTGTTAAGCACTAACTAATATGTCAGGCATTGTTCTAGGTGTTCGAGATATAAGGAGGATAAGGCAGCAAGTTTCCATTCTCAAGGATCTTATCTTCTATAGAAAGAGACAGAGGAAAAGCAATGAACAGACACAAAACCAAATAATAATCAGAGTGATTTGTTTTGCGAATAAAACATTAAACAATGATGTGAGAGGGACTGGGGTAAGGATCTTCCTTAGCTTGGATGGCCAGAGAAGTCCCTGAGATTTGAGTCACATGAAAACCCAGGCAGAAAGATGTCTGGACAGAAGGAATAAGTGCAAAGACCCTGATGCAGGAATGCACTTGGTGTGTATAAAGACAAGGAGGAGAGCCTGTAACTGGAGGGGAATGAACTATCAGTTCAGTCATTCAGTTGTGTCCGACTCTTTGTGACCCCATGGACTGCAACATGCCAGGCTTCCCTGTCCATCACCAACTCCCAGAGCTTACTCAAACTCATGTCCATAGAATTTGTGATGCTATCCAACCATCTCAACCTCTGTCGTTCCCTTCTCCTCCTGACTTCAATCTTCCCCAGAATCAAGGTTTTTTCCAAAGAGGCAGTTCTTCGCATCAGGTATGCGAAGGTATAGGGCTTCTCTTGTGGCTCAGCTGGTAAAGAATTTGCCTGTAATGTGGAAGACCTGGGTTTAATCTCTGGGTTGGGAAGACCCCTGGAGAAGGGAAAGGCTACCCACTCCAATATTCTGGCATAGAGAAGTCCATGGACTGTATAGTCCATGGGGTTGCAAAGAGTTGGATAAGATTGAGTGACTTCCACATACATACATACATAGGAATGAACTATACTGAACTGTAACTGACCTCCAAGTAATTAAGGATTTGCTTATTTGTTAGTTTATTCATTTATACACTCTACCTTCTCCCCCCAAAAAAGGATTAAAAATTGCTCTTTGAATGTTGCTATTTCTTAGAGTGCTCCAGGCACACTTTTTATTTGAGAAAAATAAAAGCAAGTCCTTTAGCAGGTAAAATCCAACAGATAGATCTAGGACAGGCATAAAGACTATGGATGCAGGATGTTCACTTCTTTTTAAAGGCTCACACACCTTGAAATGTCATTTAAGAAATTATTTTTAGAGAAGATTGTTGCATTTAATTTAATTTCAAATCAACAGATCCATTATATTCTCTAATTAATCATGGCACATGCTATTTACCAAACTCCTATAAAAACAAATTTCTTTTGTACACATTACAAAGAAATGTTACATAAAATTAAGCACCAAGTAATGACTTTAATTTGCGGTTAGTTAATAATACACAGATGATCATGCGGCTGTAAAGGAAGCCACTTGGGATATTAACAGATATGCTGGTACAGGGGAATTAGACACAGGCAGACTGTGAGCTCTGGGAATAAAGAGGACCCAAGAGTTAGTGGACATTAGATGTTCTGGCTCCAGTAACAAGCAGAAACCTGCTAAAGGCCTTTGTCCAGAAAAGCCTGTCTGAATGAATTTTAGGTTTTTCCATTGGTTTCTATTTTTTTTATTTCTTGCCAAGCAAACAGATTTTACAAAACTTAAAGGAATTTTCATTTTATCTGAAATTTGATGAATGGCCTTGACTCAAAAGCTTTTCCTTTCAGCTTTGCAAGAAGCTCTAATTGTCCCAAGTTCTATGAGCCATGTTTCTGGGCTAATTTTTTGCCACTTAATGATCCAAAGCTACGATACTCAGACTACATTTTTGGAAGTGAAAACAAAATACAGTAAAGCCCTAATATTTGAAAGAAACCAATGCTTCATTTCTCTGTGGTCTGCAGGCTACATAAGTGATCATATAAACCGACATACAAAAATGAAAATTCCCTATCCCATGGTGTAGCGGATGGGCTGGAAAACCAGTGGGCCAGATTTGTGATTAAAATCTGTTTAATCTCTTAGGAGGGGAGGAATGGAAAATTGGTAGGAGACTGAAGTGGCTCATCTTTCTCTTACAGAACAGAACTTTTCTGATATTTTCTCAATTCCACTTCTTGCTCCTATCAACGCCATGTAAAAGGGGATTTGTGCAGTGAAAGAGTCATGGTGCCAAGTCTCATGGCAACCCACTCCAGTACTCTTGTCTGGAAAATCTCATGGGAGGAGGAGCCTGGTGGGCTACAGTCCATGGGGATTGCGAAGAGTCAGACACGACTGAGAGACTTCACTTTGACTTTTCACTTTCATGCATTGGAGAAGGAAATGGCAACCCACTCCAGTGTTCTTGCCTGGAGAATCCCAGGGACGGGGAGCCTGGTGGGCTGCCATCTATGGGGTCGCACAGAGTCGGACATGACTGAAGCGACTTAGCAGCAGCAGCAGCTAAGTCTCAAAAGAGGAGTTCAATGCTTTGAGAAGCAGAGATTCCTAAAGTTCATTTAAAGTTCCCACTAATTCAGTGTGACTCTCTTTTGTTATTTAGTCTATCCACGTGCTTCCTTTTCTTTGTACATGAAATGGGTACCAAAGAGCTATTTACTTCATGGTCATGTTTAGCTTTCACTTTTAAACAGGTGACCAACTTCCTCCTCATCCTGAGTGCAGATTACATCAGTCCCAATATGGCTTCTCTTAGCCATCTATGGCTGCTTTCTATCTCCCAAGGATGCGGGGTTAAGTCACTCTTATTATTCTTCCTGGAGCAAGATGGGAAGGAGGAAGTCTACACCCAGAATGAATATTCACTATAGTCTTTACCAGGCTTTAGGGCAACAAGACAATGTACTCACACAAACTGGTACACACCCCATTACGGGACTAATGATGAGCTGAAAATAAAAAAGAAACTTAAAGAAGAGAAGCCTCAGAAAGGGATTAATCAACAACTCCAAGGCAGTATCATGCTGTGCTTATGTGTTTTTTTGCAAATATTGACTTTGAAGAATTAAACATGTGACTAAATTCTATGCCATTGTTCCTGTAAAAGAAAGCATCTCTGTGACTATTTGAGGACAAAGGTAAAATGCAGAAAAATAAAGGCCAGAGGGGCCCCAGCATAGTGCTGGAAACTTCCCCCACTGCAGGAGGGCAAGTGCTGTGCATGTGGTTACTGAACATGGTGTATCATATACAGAGAGAGCGATCTCCCCCGACACATGTCCTTTGAACTGGAAGAAGGAGGGAGTTAGGAAGGGACCTCTGTTTCTTCTTCCTTTGAGTTTACAAAGCCATCACAGGCTTCTCCAGAAGTAGTCTGGGACAAGGAGAAAAGTATGAACACAGGGGAGTTGAAAATGGGCCTGGGATGGGGAGACAGAAAGTAAACAGAAGGTTCTGGAGCCCAGGCAATTCAAATAGCATGCAATACTAAATCAGAGAAAGAAGGTATGACTTCTTTAGTGACAAGACTGCATTGGTTCTAAAAACCAGGGTCCCTCACTGGGCAAGTCGTGACTGTTTCAAGCAAGATCATCCAGTCGCTGACCAAGATGTCAAATGGCAACGCTTCGATTGAACTATTCACACTGTATAAGAGGTGCGCGTGTGCTTTCACGCAACCTTCTTAGAGCAGACAGTCTCAGGCCAAATCTTGACTTCCTCCTGACGGCATGTTTACTGACCCTGTGCATTTAGATGTGGGTATGTGGTACATTAGGTGATTATTCATCATATATTCACTCCTGCCCCCAAATCCTGGCCCTCCATACCTTCACACGGGGTTGTACCTTCCTGCTCCACTGATGCTGGGTTTGGCCACGTGACCTGCTTTGCTCAATGGGATGGTAACAGACATGACAGAAGCAAAGACTGGAAAGCTGCTAGTACAGTCGGGCTGGCCCTTCTCATGTTTCTGCCATGAGAAGAAAATGCCAAGGCCAGCCTTGTGATTGAATGAGGATGACAACAAGCCTGGATGGCAGATCTCGATCCAATCTGTAGACTGAGATCAAGGCCAACTGAATCAAGCCTGGACCAGACAAACCCCATGTATGAGTGAGAAGAAACAGTTGTTCTTTAAGCCACCAACATCGGGGGTGGTTTGTTATGTAACATTTGCAGCTGTAGGTAACAGACATAAGCAAAACTGCTGACTGAGCAGGCAAAGGAGACAAGGAATATGCACTGTATAGTGTTTGTAGGACACAGAGAGTTAGTGGCATGGTGGTGTCCCTGAGTAATTAATGGTGGGGCTCTCATATGGAACAGACCTTTGGTGCCTGGTAGCATGATGCTATAGCTGAAAATAGAGCAAGGGTCAGATTTTGGTAGCTTGTGGAACAGGAGAGGCTACTCTGGGCCTCCAAGAATATACATATACCAGCATGTACCAGTGACTATTCTGGGTACAACTTTGTATACATCGGAATCCAGGAGGGCTCTTGTTTTTGGAGCAAGGAAACAGAGTGTGCTAGTATTGTTCTTGATGGTGGTTTCTTTGTTTCATTTTGTTTTGTTTTGTGTTGCATGGCTTTGAGAGGGGCACGGAGGAACCTGGTGGGCTGCCGTCTATGGGGTCGCACAGAGTCGGACACAACTGAAGTGACTTAGCAGCAGCAGCAGCAGCAGCAGAGACATGGAGAACTGAAGACATGGTTTAGACTCTGCCTGCAACTGATTCCCTGGGCTGGGTTGTTGGTTGATGGGAGAAGCTGAAAGAGCTAATTTCATGAGAGACTTTGCTATTTGGACCCCAAAGTGGCCCCTCCTGGGTACACTGAATGAGGCACAGAACCTGGGTGAGGACCCTCATGCTCAGGAGCCCAGAGAGCTTTGGCTTCTTGCAGACTGGTGAGTGAGAGAGGTATCACCTGGGTTACAAACTCTGTTCCATCATGGGCTTCATCCATTGCTACCATGGTGAGGTTCCCTCCAGCTTTGTCATGAGCGGAGGAATAGAAGATACTGGAGTGTTAGGGGACTTGTGTGAAAGGTGTGCGAGCTAGGCCATACTCTCTTTGGGGATGCCCAGGAATCTACTGGGAAGTTTGGCAGAGGTTGGAGCAGGGAGGGCTGAGAGAAAGTCATTTGAGATAATGTTAATGGGACCTCATTTGAATGCACGTATTGATGGGCTGCAGAGACATTCTACTTTATGCAGGTGATTCAGAGTTCTAGTTGGCCCAGTGCCCACTGTAAGTACCCATAAAGCTATCTTGATGATGTTGAGGGGAGGGGTCTTTTTTTCAATGGCTTCAACAAATGACCCAGCCCTGCTGGAAGAAGAACACAGCTAAGCTATTACTTCTATGGAAATTCCACTGTATCATTTTAGGATGATAATAGCACAAAGGGAAGTGGAGGAAAGAAATAAAAAATGAATGAGAAAGGGTGATGTGGTCGGTGGATCAGTACATTTAGAAGGTATCTTAACATACATTCAGTTGAGGATCTATCAAGTTCTAAAATAGGAAGTAGTTCCAGACCACACACAAGAAAATAGCTTTTCTCTTGGGTGCAGACCCCCTGAGTCCCCTGTATTGCTTTCTGTGGCTAGACTCCAAATTCCTGATAAAATTGTCGTATATTTAGAAGAGTATAGATGTGCTTAAGCAAGTGGATATTGAATCCCAGCTCTGTCACTCACTAGCTCTATGAGCTTGAGCAAGACAACTTAATTTCTTCCTTTCAATTGTATTCATTCACTCACTCATTCATTCAGGCATCCATTCGTCTAACACTTTCTGAAATCATATTGTGTGTCCAGGTACTCTGCTAGGCAGTAAAACCAAAGATAAACAACTTCTAGCCACATGCAGCATAACATTCTAGTGAGAGAGATGGCAAAAAATCCAATAAATGAACAAATAAATTTAAAAATGTGTAGAGCATTATAAAGAAAAAACCAGGAGCTAAGATGGAGAAAAAGGTACTTGCATTAGATAAAGTAACTAGGGAGTACCTTTTTAGAGAGGTGCCATAATCTTGGGAATATGCCTAAGCATAAAGTTGGGATAACAATAAAGCCTGCATTGGATCAGAGTGTTGTGGTTGTTCAATCACCCAGTTGTGTCTGACTCCTTGCAAGCCCATAGACTTCAGCACGCCAGGCCTCCCTGTCCCTCACCATCTCCCAGAGTTTGCCCAAGTTCATTTTCATTGCATCAGTGATGCCGTCCAGTCTCATCCTCTGATGCCTTCTTCTCCTGCTCTTAATCTTTCCCATCATCAGGGACTTTATCAATGAGTCGTCTATTCACATCAGATAACCAAAATATTGGGCTTCTACTTCAGCATCACTCCTTCCAGTGAATACTCACGGTTGATCTCCCTTAAGATTGACTGACTTGATCTCCTTGCTGTGCAAGGGACTCTCAGGAGTCTTCTCCAGCACCACAGTTCAAATGCATCAATTCTTTGGCATTCTGCCTTCTTTACAGTCCAGCTCTTACAACCGTACATGACCACTGGGAAGGCCATAGCCTTGACTATACGGACCTTTGTGCGCAGAGTAATGTCTTGGCTTTTCAATACCTTGTCTAGGTTTGTCATTGCTTTCCTGCCAAGACCATCTTACCTGTCTCCTGAGAAACCTGTATGCAGGTCAAGAAGCAACAGTTAGAACCCTGTATGGAACAACTGACTGGTTCAAGATTGAGAAAGGACTACAACAGGGATGTCTTGCATCACCCTGTTTGTTTAACCTACATGCTGATCTCATCATGAGAAATGTCAGCCTGGACGAATTACAAGCTGGAATCAAGATAGGTGGGAGAAACATCAACAACTTCGGATGTATGGATGACACCTCTCTAATGACAGAAAAGAAAGAGGAACTAAAGAGCTTCTTGATGAGGGTGAAAGAGGAGCACGAAAGAGCCAGCTTAAGACTAAATATTAAAAAAACTAAGGTCATGGCATCCGGCCCCGTTACTGCATGGCAAATAGAAGGGGGAAAGGTGGAAGTATTGACAGATTTCCTCTTCTAGGGCTCCAGAATCACTGCGGATGGTGACTACAGTCATGAAATCAGAAAGCAATTGCTTCTTGGCAGGAAAGCGATGACAAACCTAGACAGGGTGTTGAAAAGCAGAGACATTACTCTGCCAGCAAAGGATCATAGTGAGGGAGGCCTAATTAGACAATGCATGCATAACACATTTGATTTAGTGCTTGGCACATAGGAAATGCTCAACAAATATTGAATATTTCTTCTATTCTTAGCACATATACTTAGTACACCCCATGGACTGTAGCCTATCAGGCTTCTCTGTCCATGAGATTTTTTAGGCAAGAATACTGGAATGGGTTGCCATTTCCTCCTCCAGGGGATCCTTCTGATTCAGGAATCAAACCTGCATCTCCTTTGTTGCAGGCATATTCTTTACCGCTTGAGCCAAGGGGAAAGCCCACTTAGTACACAGTGCTTAGTACATAAACTTAGGAGATAGAATCGTACACAGTAGGCACTAGATAAATGTGTGCTGTTGATGGCTTATGAAAAGAATATGGTGGCATGGTGCCACCTCATCACTGTCCAGTGCTTCTGGCAGCATCAGAGGGGCTAAAATTGCTCTCTTACGCACATACATATGACAGTAAGGAATATATCAGCCTCTGGACCCCCGGAGTGGGTCCCTGCAGGATAATATTGTTCCAGGCAGAAATCAAGAGAAACTTGGTACTGATTTGTGCCACAGTTGCTCACAGTACAAACAGAAGCCACCAGGGCTGTCCACTCAGCACTTCTTACCAGACACAGAAAAAAAGATGTGTTGTTTTTTTTTTTTTTAAGAAAGATGGAAGAAGGGCATTTTTAGTGCAGGCTGCAGCTCTTTACAACATAAACTGCTCAGCCAAGGGGAATTGAAATGGATGGAGCATATGCAAAGTCAGCTAATGAATGGAGTTTGGGTGAAAAAAATGATAAAAGAAATTGCTTGATTTTATTTTTCTCTAAAAAAATAGAAAAGTGGTCAGTGATGCAGTTCTCACTGACATTGAGCATTCAGGGGAAGGAAGCAGTAGTACTTCTGTGATCACACAGTGGGTATAATAGGATTAAGTATAATAATTTATTTGTAAAATAAAATTTCAATTATATCCTGATTGTATGAATTTCCAGAACCATCATTTATTAGGTGGGAGACATAAACCTACCACATTTGCTGGTCCAGCAGCAGAACTGGAGAGAAATTACCTTCAGCTAAAGGATGGTATATTGGCCAGTATATTGGATGTAGGTATAGTGGCATATTATTAATGGAAAATACACCCTGGAAAGGGGGGAGAGCGCAGATTGACTGGTGGACAGTTCCTTTCTGGTCTTGGCCTGTTACTTGCAGACCCGGGCTGCATTGGTACCTCTCTGGGCTTCCTGATTGCTGTGCTCAAAGAGGTTACAGGTATACTGTGATCTAGTGAACCCTCAACCCCTATGCTCTGGGGTAACTGAGGTCCCCAGGTGGTTGTCAGTCCAGGACTAATCAAGGGCAATGTGAGGGTTCTGACAGCATCCCCGTAGCCCCTGGAGATGGCAGACTCCATGAGCTTCTCCGCAGGGCACTGAGCGCTCCTAGGAAGGTGCTCTTTACTGAATACCTCAAGGGTCCACTGCAGAGCACACTGCCGCCCACTGTGGACAGAGGGCTGAAGAGATGCTTGGGTTATGTTCCCAGAGAGTGTCGTGCAGTCCAAGCCTGGACTGAGAGTGGAAGATGGGGAGGCGAGGAGGCCAGGTGGGACTCCTGCAAGGTATAGCTCTAAAGGCAGCCCTGTACCTCTTTCTGCATATATCTAGGATACTTAAGCCCATTTAAACATGCCCTTTCAAAAAACAAATTTTGTTTATTTGGCTGCACTACTTCGTAGTTGTAGCATGTAAACTCTTAGTTGCAGCACGTAGGATCTAGTTCCCTGACAGGGATCAAACTTGGGCCCCCTGCATTGGGAGTGAGGAGTCTTAGCCACCGGACCACCAGGGAAGCCCCTGTGCCCTTTAACAGAGTCCACACAGGGGCAGGGTGAGCGTTTCCTGGCTGCATGGACATTCGGCATGTTCAAGCATCTTTTGAAATTCTTAGAACAAAAATGTTTGACTGGATATGAAATCCATTTCCATTAACAAAAGACATTTTCAACATTTACATTGGTGAAAGAAAATAAAAAAGAAGAGCTCTTCAACTCTTTAAAGACAATTTCAACTGTTGTAAATTTTTGAATGGCTGTAAAAAATAGCTTTAAATTTTTTATCACTTACTTGTGGGAACAAAGTTTCTCATCAATGGTGACTATCAAGAATTTGAAGAGATCATTAAAAAGACTGGATCAGGACTTGCTTGTAGCCATTTCAAATATAAAACTTGGTATGAAACAGTTATGTGCATGAAAGCAAGCTCAAATTTCTCATTACAAATTTTGGAAAAGATTTTATTTGAGGCTTTTATACAAATTCAATATTTAACATCCATCTCTAACACCCTACATTTTATTTTTATTATCATAGTAATAAAATTTAAAGAAAATGTAATAAATATTTTCACCTAGCCCACATAGATGTCCTCAAGTCCCCCCAATTTATTCCAGTGTGGTGTACAAGTATTATCACATCAAAAAATATCTTGGTTTCAAGCAGACCTCAGAACACCTGGATGCTAATACTATTCGCTACTTTCTCTGACCAAATCACATGAATGGCTTGGCTTGGGCTTCAGTACTCTCATCTGTCAAACGACCAGATTAGATTAAGTTACTCCTAAGGTTTAATTGGAATAGTCTATTTACTTCAATGGTCAAGTTATTTTTAACAGCCTGTTTATTTCTATGGTCATGACATGGATTTATTGCTTATGAGGATACCTCTTAGCAATTGATCATGATTTTTAAAATCATTTTATTTATTTGTTTATTTTTGGCTATGCTGGGTCTTCATCGCTGCTCAGGTTTTTCTCTAGTTGTGGTGAGCAGAGGCTACTCCCTAGTTGCGGTGTGCAGGCTTCTCAGTTTTGCGGCTTCTCCTGTTGTGGAGAATGGGCTCTATGACCCACGGGCTTCAGCAGTTGTGGCGTGTAAGCTCAGTAGTTGTGGCTTACAGGCTCTAGAGCACGGGCTCAATAGTTGTGCTGCATGGGCTTAGTTGCTCCATGGAATGTAGAATCTTCCTCAACCAGGGATCGAACCTGTGTCTCCTGCATTGGGAGGTGGATTCTTCACCACTGAGCCACCAAAGAAGCCCTGATCATGATTTTTAAACAACTTTTATACAAAATAGTCTGCTATAAACCAAAGAAACTTGTATGCATAGAACAGATAATGGAATTGGATACAACATTGTGACCAAAATATTTATTAGCAAGGAAAATCTAGCCATTGCCTTGACTCCAAAGAACTCAAAGTACTATGCTAACACCACAAGCCCTTTTGCACAAGTTAAAATTTCTGCAAGCATTTACCTGTTCAAGTTTGGAAACACAGATCAATTTGAAGGAAGCCCTGGTATCCTTTCCCTCTGCAATCAGAGGCTCTGCTGATATGGACTGTGCCCACATTGATCACTTTTACATTCCCAAAAGGCCTGCGCATTGATTTCTAGCCATCCCTTTCACTTTTGAAAACAACTATCTCAGATGGAGAGTGAGGCTGAGTATCTCAAAGGTAATCACTACTTTTAAATCAGCTTGCTTTGAACCAGAATTCTACCTTACCTACCTTCTTGTCCCCAGCCTCTTGCCCCTCTACAAGCAGACAAAGAATTTTTAAAAAAAATAAATAAGTGAGCAAGATACAGCCAAGAGCAGATAAAAGCTCTACTGCAGACCCTAACATCCATGTACTTTAGTAAGAGGTCTGGAAAAGTATATCACTGAATATCAGAGAACTTTGAAGTATTAAAGCATCCATTTCAAAGGAAAGGGTTCAGAATAACCATGCACATGCTCTCTGATCACCCATACCATTGACTATGTAAGTGCATGTCTCCTGACTGTTCACAGGCACTCTTAGAATTAGAAATATGTACAGCCTGGAGAAGTCTGAGTAGCAGAAAAAGTTATAGGTATGTATCGTGGTGACTTATACTCCCTCTGAGACGTGTAGTCATTTTTCTAGGAAGATTGAACATCAAAAGCTATATGAAGAAATGATCTAACATTGTCAGCTCATTTATTCTAAGGATTAGTGTCAACATCACAGAGAACAGGCATTATAGAGTGGAAGCGCGAGTTCAGGGTTTGGTCTTTGGGTGAAGAAGATAAAGTACAAGTCAGAAATTAGTAAGGTTTTAAAAACAATGGGGTCTCTTGGGTGTCAGCAGGAACTCAAGTTACATAAAAGGAGCATTTAGTAAAGATGAAAGACATCATAGAAAACCATCTGTAAAATTCAAGAGCCTATATTGTAAAGCCATGGGAAGGAAAGAACATTTATTTAAGCACCATATGTAGGGCACTGTGATAGGTGCTTTCAAATCTTTCAAGTCGAGTATAACTATAGCATCATTCCCTTTCTAACTCGTGACGAAACCAGGACTAATAAAAAGGTTGTGAAATTTGTTACAGCTAGTAGATGATCAAAACCTGCTAAGTTCAGACTTGGGGTTGACTTTACACATACATCTGATGGATGTGCCTATTTTTCTGCTTAATTAAGGGGAAATTCTCCAGCCTCACATTATCTTCCCTTCTGGTTCCATGAAGTCCCACAATTGCAGCTATGTTCCTTCAAGTCTTTTGTTTTAAGTGTTTCTCAACTAAATTTAGTTACTCAAGGGTTAGCTGGTTAGATGGGGTTAGATGGTTCCCAGGTTCCCAGGCATTTATTTGAAAGGAAAACATTTTTTAATGACCTCTTGTAGGAAGCCAAGAATAAGTCCCCATAGGGTTGGGAGTATCTCATGGGTGGAGGTATGTCTTATGGTTCTAGGGCTGCTGAGGGGCCATACCACCACAATACATCTTTTCTGCACTCTTTTTAGTTGCATACTCTGATTCACTCTTCATATGACAGTTTTGTAATATTTACTACCGAGAGAACAGAAAGATAGTTGAGTATTTCCTCTAACAAGATTGATCACAATTTGATAGTTTCTTATTGGTAGGTTAGAAAACTTCTTTTGAACTTCGAAACTTAATACTGTAAACACCTTATCTGTGACTTTCCACTGCAGTTACATTCCAAAAACAGGAAATGCTCCAAGGAGAAAACTAGGCTCTGAAAGCAAGCCTTCTATTTCGTACTGCGCTGTGTGCTATGCTGTGCTTAGTCGCTCAGTCGTGTCCAACTCTTTTCGACCCCATGACTGTAGCCTGCCAGGCTCCTCTGTCCATGGGGATTCTCCAGGCAAGAATACTGGAGTGGGTTGCCATGCCCTCCTCAAGGGGATCTTCCAAACCCAGGGATCAAGCCCAGGTATCTCGCATTGCAGGCGGATTCTTTACCCTCTGAGCCACCAGGGAAGCCCATTTCCTACTGTGGCTGGGGCAAATTAGACACGGATTCACAGCATAGCTGAAGAAGCTGAAAATTCAAGGTCTTTTCCAAGGCTCCAGCCCACAGGGCAGAATAGTTACCTATGCTAGAGGACAAAGAGCAATGCTTCTGCCTGGGGGCATCACTGCTCTTGCCTGCAGTGGTCCCGGGGCTGCTAGCTGCACTGGCAGGCTAAGCACAACCTCTCCATCTGCCTGGCCCCATAATGACAGCTTCTTCTGGCAAGAAACTTGAGCAGCCTGACCCATCTCCGCCTTCAGTGGGAAAGTACTCAAACCAGCCACAGCTCATTACCACTTTGATGTGGGCTTCATGGCCCACCTGGTGTCTTGACCTTTTTCTTCAGGTCAGACTTGGAGAGACAGAGAAGGTGAGGACCTAAGACTGGGGGTAGTGGAGGGGGTGAGGCTCCCAGCTCCATTAGAGGGCTACAGTCTCCAAATCTATGGCCTCAGGTAAGAAACACTTTTCAAGCAAGAAATTGATGAAGACTTTACAGATGTGACTTTGCCAATAAAAGACTCAAGCAAAAAGTCACCTTTTGAAACTATCAGTAATAAATGCATTTTGATCAACCATGCTAGAGGAAAGACTGAATTACTTGTCCATCTCCTTTCTAGGAAATATTAAAAGATTGTCATCACAGAAAGAGGCAATCAAAGAGTGTGAAGGCAAAAAAAAATAAGGTAGAGGAACAAGCATAGATCTATATCAGACAATAAAAATATAGTGTTATTTTTCTGAAGTTTTTGGAAATCTGTGATATTTGTCAGTTTTAGAAAATTTCTGATTTGATGCCATTTCTTTACTCATTCAAATTAATTTTCTCATTCAAACATGACTTTACATTCATATTTTAAAATTCTTTTAAGAAAAGGAATTTCTTACTGTGAAAATTCCACACTGTGAAAGAGTGCCCCATGAATTAAGCTTCAGGTGCTACAAATGAGGATCTGTTCCTAAAACTTCTGCTGGGATACAAAAGGCTGTGCCCAGCATCTCTGTGTTCTCAGGGGATCTCTGCCAACAGGGATGTTAGGAATTGGTGCCTAGTTCAGTTTCATAGCAACAACAGTGGGCTGGACTGGGACTTCAACTCTATTTCTGGATTAACTTTGATCTAATTATGTGCTCCTGGGCAGGAGACTATAAAGTTCATGACTGTATTTTCCCATTAATAAACTGGGATTCTAAATAAGAACGCCTCCTCATCCTTCCTGCATGTAGTATTGCAACATACATGTTAAAACTTTTGTAGAAGAAGATGACCCACCAAAAGGAAAAAGCCATAGCTACCAGGTGGTGCAGCAGTAATAAAGAATCTGCCTGCCTATATAGGAGATGCAGGAGACATGGGTATGATTCCTGGGTCAGGAAGAACCTCTGGAGTAAAAAATGGCAACCCACTTCAGTTTTCATGCCTGGAGAATTTCATGGACAGAGGAGCCTGACAGGCTACAGTCCATAGGTTTGCGAAGAGTCAGACACGACTGAGTGAGCACACACGCCCGCTCACTCCTTGCACATTCCTCTGGCTGGCAGGAAACTGAGGTTACTGGTAGCATCTTGGTCAAGCTTTACCACCTAAACATGCTGTCCCCACACCGCCCTTGAGACCAACTGAAAACCGTCACATGTCTCTTTCTAAACTTCCCCAGAGTGGCGGTGTTGGTTGTGGTGGTAGGTTTCCTTTTTTCTTTTGATATATATGGAAGAAGTGGAAACACTCATTTCCCTCCTGTTTTCCATTTCTCTGTCTTTTTATGTTACTCAGCCCTTCCTTTCCGTATCCTCATTAGCCTCTCACCCCATCAGTAGCCCAATACCACTTCCCTCATGGTCCAGAGGGTAAAGAATCTGCCTGCCAATGCAGGAGACACAGGAGATATGGCTTCAATCTCTGGGTCAGAAAGATCCCCTGGAGGAAGAAATGGCAACCCACCCCAGTATTCTTGCCTGGAAAATTCCGTAGACAGAGGAGCCTGAAGGGCTACAGTCCATGGGGTTGAAAAGAGTTGGACACGACTGAGCACATGGCACACAGCCCTTCCTTTCCATATCCTCATTAGCTTCCCACCCCATCATTAGCCCAGTGCCACTGCCCTCTACTTCCTGTTGGATTTCTGACCTTGCCATTTCCCTCTTCCAGTTCTTCCAAAGGCTTGTGAAGCATCCCAGAATTTAGGCTGATATTCCACGTCCCTAGATGGGCCATGAGACAGTGGATGAGTAACAGAGGGTTGGCTTTGTTCAGATTTGGGGAGGGTCATCTAGTGACGGAGCCATCAGTGCTTTGTGGTCCTCACTGGTCACCCAGTGGTGTCACTCAGGGTCCTCTGGTGCCTGAAGCAGAAACCCCTGACCTGTATTCCCTTTCCTGTTACTCCCTCACCCCACCCAAGCTAGTTTTGGCTTCTGAAATGTGCAGGAAATGAGCAAATGAAAACAGAGGGAAATAATCCCTAAAGTCAACAACTAGGCAGCTACACTTAAATACCTAAGAAAGGAGAATGACACCCTCAAAGGTTTCATCAACCCATGAGCTGGGCAATGAGCTGGTCTCATGTGGAAATCTTCTGTGTCTCTATAGATTTGTTTCTCAAGGTAAATCACCACTCTGCCCAGCCACATTTGTTAACAATGCATGTAACTCTTAACGGCATCTCAAAAGCATACTTACTCTCAATTTCGCTTCTCATTCGTTTTTATGATGCTAGAGAAATTCAGATTATATAGGCTTTCTTTGTGCTGAGATGGTAATTTTATATCACTGTAGATTAATAGCATTTTTAGTGATATTTGGTATCACTCATTTGTCTCCCAGGGTCGTAAAGATATATATTTTTTCTAATTTGGCTTTGCCAACAAATAAAAAATAAGAGTCTTTTTCTGTTGAATGAGCGAAAAAGTCATTCTGATCATGAAGAATTATTCCCTTTTAACATGCCCACAATCCACCATCTAATTGTTTTTGTTATGGCAGCAATACAGTTTCCACAGGAATGCGCGCATGCGTGTCTGCGTGCACGCGTACAGCTTGGCCTGCGGAGGATTTTCTTCTTGTTGCTCCTTGATCTTCACTTTGAGTTCTGATTAGTGAGCCTCCAGTTTTTCTGTTTAGAACCTATTCATCCAGGCACCTCTACTCAGGAAGACCAAGACCTCCCACTGCTCCATTTCCTCTCCCTCCGTCCTGGAGTTTTGCAGATGCGTGGCTTTTGTAAGCATATTGAGATGTCTGGAACTCTGTTCAGAGAACTGGTCCGGCAGTGCTCCCTTGGAGCAAGTACCCATTCCAAGGACGGCTATTATGGAACAGAAAGACAGTCAGACTCGGTTTAGCTATCAGCTTTTAAGACCTTCCTCCATCTGCTGAAATGTGCGCTGCAAAGTTTCCCATAAAATGCTGATTAGTACCTCAGTGCAGATTCGTAGAACGATCCACTCTCTCTCGGTTTACATCCCACTCTCCTAACTACCTACTCACCTGTTCTATTGGAAAATTTTAATCATCTCTCTGACATTAGCTTGGCAATTTCAGCGGCCACTTCCCATTCCGTCAAAGTCTTTGTGCTCCATTTCATTCCTATTTCTTTTCTGCTTGTATTAATTATTTTTGCAGCCAGCATATGTGTTTGTCAATAATGCATTAAATTTTCCATGTGTCAGTTCCTCAGCCCATCAGAGAACCCTGCTTTTACATTCTGAATCCATTTTCCCTTTTCCCAACTCAGCTCATTTTGCTCTGTGTCTGTCTCTATTCCTCAGTCCAAATCCATCGGAAGTTGCAAGAAACTTGGCACTCGCACAACGGTCCCCCTGCTTAACGCAGTCTAGTTCTCCACAGAGCCTTAGGTTTGGGCCTGCAATGGGCTGCACGTTGCCTGAAAGCCCCATGACTTCTTCCTTACCTGAGATGCCCTCACCTTCTGAAATGCTGGCTTCTGGAATGTATAGAAAACAGTTTTCCCACCTCACGTCAAGGACTGAGACATAAATTCCCAAGTAAGCTCGGTGTGGTTTGGTGGCCAAGTTGTGTCTGACTCTTGAAAACCACTCCTGACCCCCCTAGCTCCATCCCCAGTGTGATGACTTGGGTAGTGAAAGAAGCCTTCCCTTAATGGTCATGCAGAGGCAGACCTAGCATAGTCCTAGGCCTGCACCAAGGCTCTGTAAATGCCCACACAGTCGAATGTGTTGCTTTAAAAAGCTTGAGACCCACAGGCTGCATTTTAGGGGTGGTGCAAAGGGTAGGCGTTTAGCTCCTTTTAAACAAATGAATACTGTTCTCCCGTCTGTCCCAGTATAACCTATTTTGGGGAATTTTCTAATGGTTGACATTTCCTTTCATGGTTAATACCAAAGATACCTACAAGTTGTCATAATCCCGAGACTCTTCTTTTATCATGGCTTCTGAGAATTCACTAACTAGTTCCCTCTCACAGGCCAAGGAAACACCATTTTAAAAGAACTCTCTCTGTTTCTCAGAATGAACGCCCTTCTGGTGAAGGGCACACGAAGGGAAGTTTGTTTTCTTGTTTTGCTTTTGTTTCAGATTCCCTTGGGGGTTACACACATCCTGTTCTAATTCCCCGATTCCTTGGGGAAGCACTCAGCCTGTGACGGACGGGAAGAGGAAGGGTGCAGGCCCCGAGCCCCATAGACAGGGAGGAGATGGGCTGAGGCTCCTCGGCGTCTGGGCTGCCCACTTCGTCTTCTCTTCTGCCCAAGTCCATCACTCACGTGCACCGGAATCCCCCGAGTGCCACACACTGACCCTTGGTAAGATTCCATTTTTTACTTCCCTTCACCGTGACCTTCCTTGGCCAGCTCCTCATCCTTTTATCTGCCTTCAACCACCTGGGGGTTGGTCCTTCATGCCCACGCTGCCAGAGAATGCTGGCAATAGAAAATGCTGGAAAATTGGAGTGCTAGGAAGGGAAAACAACAAGCTCCTGCAGGCTTTGTGATTTTAGGTCATCAGAAACGTCTTTCACCGTTAGCCCTTTTTCTAATAATCACAACAAATGATCATTTTCCGCTAATTGTCCCACAAGGAATATTGCCGTTCAAGTTTTCTTCCATGTACTCTTTGGCAGTCATGCTAATCAGCGGCGAGGACACAGCCCAAGGCCGACTGAGGGAGAAGGGGACAGGGATGAGGAAGTCCCATCATTCTGACCCCCGACTGCTCACACAGAAAGAGAGACCTTTCTGGTCAGCATCTGCTTTTCTTTATTCCTACATCTTCTTGGAAATACCTTTCTTGAACTTGAAGACTCCCTCGAGACATTATTTTCCAGATGAAGGACTTCTGCTGGAGTCTTTAATTCATGATAACAAGAAGATGAAACATTGCCGAGCCACCTCTGGGCTCAGTGCCATTGTGTTGGAAGTTGGCTCAAGACAGACATTATGTAGCTCACTTCTTTCACTCCATGTTCAGCTCCAGTAAATAGCTAATTCAGGCTAAACATTGTCTCCTCTGGTCTCTCCCTGCTCTGCCCAGGTAACCTGTGAAGACAATGAAAATGGAGTTGGCATTACTAAGAGAGCTCTCTGACATGGAGCTGGGCAACCACTGAGCAAGTGGGACCTCAGCCTGTATGAAGTCTGACTTTTGACCATTTCTTGTCCTACTCAAGATATCTATTGGACTCTTCCCCTAAAATAATGTGACACCCTAACTATTTATCAAACCCTTACCCTAAAACAACTTGTGATTCCTTAAAGAACAAATATTTCCAGACTTGCATCAGAGTCTATCACTATTCTCACCTAGCAACTTTCACAAACTTTGTTAAAGACTTCTTCTCTTTCCCAGAATACGCTTTCAGTTTTCCCTGAATCTGAATCAGCGTCTCCTGAATTGCAATTCTTAAGACCCCAAATAAAGTTCTTTGTTCTTTACAGCCTCGATACTGATTATTGTTTGACAAAATGAAAATGAATTGTTAGTTCTTTTTCATTTACTAACTCCATGAGTCAGGGCAAGCTAAAGAAAAGTATGAGAGGAAATGTGAACAAATTTTCCGTCTTTATGTACAGGCAATATCTACAACTAATCATGCTTTAGGAAAATATTTCCTTGGAACAGTCACAGAGAAGGGCTTTGTTACGAAAAGTTGAGAGCAGGGGAATTCTACATTACACTCTGCTGAATTAAAAAAAATGAAAGCTTCTATAAAATTCAGATAACTTTAGCCAGTGATAATCTCACCCAGTTTCCACATGTGTAAAATGGGGATTATGAAATTAGCTGTCTCATGGGCTTCTTGGGACTACTTCATATAATTTTTAGAATAGTATCTAGTACATAGTAAGTATTTTATAAATGTTAACAATTATTATTATTATCAGCTAATAAAATTCCCAGTTGCTCTTATACTAGATGATCCATTAGGGAGAGGTTGCAAACTAGCAGTCTATGAATAGGATGCCATCTACACGAAGAGAGTTTTAGAAATCTCTGTTTTCATTGCTGCATTTTAAAATTGAGAGATTTCTCACACACACAAAAAGTATTTCCAATTTTGCTTTAAAACAGGGGGACCTGTGACATCAGGACTGTATCCTGCAAGGCAACCCTGGGCAAGAGCTGAAGGGCCCTTTCCAGGGACATGTATCACCAGTTTGCAAAATCCCGCTGTGCCCTCCTGTGGTCCGCTGAGCCGTTTGCATTTTCCCTTTCCTGTCTTACAAGCCACCAAGCACTTTCCAGGGGCTCTTCTGTTTTGTTTTGCACAGACTGTAAGATGGGAGGGTAAGCAACACTATGCACATTTTATAGTTGGGAAAACTAATGAAAGGCTAGGGTAAGTGAATTGAGAACTGCCACATGGTGAGTCACTTGGGAGGCTACCCTCTTCTCCAACAGCCTGCTGCTTCCCAGACCGTGTGGACAAACTCTGTCCTCGCATTTCCTCAGAATGTTATTTGCTGTGATTTGTAAGCAGCAGGGTGACTTGATGTGCCCGTTTCAAATGATAAGTTAAAGAGTGACCTAAGGTGTCTAAGGATTGTCCTCTCCACTCTGCTAATAAACAGGGCAGTCTCTAATTATTTGCATGGAGTTTGGCTCCCAAGATAATTCAGTGTCCGTGTGGCTCCGTTTCACCTCTGCTTATTTCCATTACCTTGCATATTAGCTGTGTCAACTTGATGGGCCTGCTGTTCCCCAGGGTGGCTATTATAAATACTGTTGCTACAGTGAAATGCTTCCAGTCTTCTGGAACCTCATTTGAACTAAGCAAGTTCTCTATAACGATCATTAATGATGTATTGCTTGCATATAAATGTTGGGTATTAATCTTTTGTTTACTTTTTCTATGCCATCAGACTTTTTAGAGTTTCTTCATAATGTACTCTTAACTGATGACCAGAAGCAGCTTCTCCATTTGTGACTGAGTGACTTTTTTAGCTGCCAATTCACAGTGGCAGGTGAAAGCTTGATCTTGGAGCCCTGGCTGATAGACTCGCTTCCCTTGGCAGACACCGTGACCTAGTACTCATCAAGGTTGCATATTATTAGCGCCCGGGCACAAAATCTCACCTGAGCCTTTTTGTAAGTCTGTCAAACAGTCTACTGGTTTACGAGTTTTATGAATTGAGTCCATGCCAAGAAGTTTCTGCAAGGTGACTGGAATGAGTTTAATGATCAACCCTGGAAGGAGGGACATTGTGGGTGCTGGACACATTCCATTCCTTTTTAACAGGAAGGGTTGGACCCACACTATAGTGGGTTTGAGGGTTCATCTGGTCTGGATTCTTTGATAAATGCCCTTCTACCAAGGTCCAGGTTCCAAGTACTGGATTAAATCTAAGAGAATCTCTCATGACTTGAGGCAGACTCTTCTTCCTATATTGAATCAGATGGGAAGAAATTCCTGCTGGTTAGTTTAGTTTGACCTTACTCTGTGAAAGTGAAAGTCACTCAGTCATGTCCGACTCTTTAAAAGCCCATGGACTATATAGTTCACGGAATTCTCCAGGCCAGAATACTGAAAAGGGTAGCCTTTCCTTTCTCCAGGGAATCTTCCCACCCCAGGAATTGAACCCAGGTTTCCTGCATTGCATTTGGATTCTTTACCAGCTGAGCCACAAGGGAAGCCCAAGAATTCTAGAGAGGGTAGCCTATCCCTTCTCCAGTGGATCTTCCCAACCCAGGAATTGAACTGGGGTCTCCTGCATTGTAGGCGGATTCTTTACCAACTGAACTATCGGGGGCTCCCCTTGTGGTTCAGCTGGTAAAGAATCTGCCTGCAACGCAGGAGACCTGGGTTTGATCCTTGGGTTGGGAAGAACCCCTGGAGAAGGGAAAGACTACCCACTCCAGTATTCTGGCCTCGAGAATTCCATGGACTGTATAGTCCATGGGGTCACAAAGAGTCGGACACAACTGAGCGACTTTCACTTACACCATGGGGTTGTACAGAAATAGATTAGCATCTGTGCAGGCAACAACAAGGTGTCCATGTCTTCATGACACAAGGTCATGGAGCTTGAGCTCAGGAATCAGACCTGGATTTGAACCTCTGCTCTGCCGGGTTCAATCCCTGGGTTGGGAAGATCCCCTAGAGAAGGAAAAGGCAACCCACTCCAGTATTCTTGCCTGGAGAATCCCATGGACGGAGGAGCCCGGTAGGCTACAGCCCACAGGGTGGCAAAGAGTCAGACACAACTGAGCCACTTCACTTTCACTTTCTTTCTGCCAACATACTACCTGTGAAATTTTAAGCTTTGTTTTTTGGCTTGTGTGTGCCATAGACTCTGTATTTTTTCCCAGTTTTATTGGGATATAATTGACATGTAACAATGTACACATTTAATGTGTATTTAGGGTTTCTTAAATTCCCCTTAAGCCTTGGTTTTTCTCTTTGTTTAATAAGAATACTGACTACCCACTTCGCAGGGGCTTTGTGAGAAATAAATGAAAATATATATACAAAACACAGCCCAGAGTCTAGTACAAAGCAAGTGCTGGGTATAAAGCTGTAATAATTATCTGCTCACTATTCTGTGAGTCCACACTGAGTTTAGCTGTGGAGTTCCCTCCTGACCTTACTCATCCCAAAAGAGAAAGGCTGTTTACTGGGCTGTCACCATGTGCCCATCCTTGCCCTACCTGTCTTTGTCATCAGAAGTTAAATGTGATAGATTCTTCTGGGGTTAATTATGAGCAGGATGAGGAAATGGCCCTGTGCCAAAACCATAAATTCACCACAAGTCTCTTATGGTAAGGAATGCCCATTAAAACCTATTAGAGGCAGACATGCTTATGACATGTAGACTCATGTTTGAGGAAGGGGTGGAAGATCCCATGGGAGAAAGTAGGCATAGATCTGAGGTCATTAAGATGGGCATAACACGGTCTGGGGTCATGTGGAGGGGTTTTTTTAGGCCCATGGTTTCTCTTAACACCAATAACTATAGCCATGGGTGGGCCAGTGTGAGTGCCACTGTCCTTCTTCAAATATTCATCATTTCTCACTTGAAGGATATGAAAAACTCTGACTCTGCTCCCTGCCATCATCCTCTTCCTGCTCTAATTCCATCCTCTACACTGCTGCCGGAGTGATCTTTCTAGAACACAGTTCCACTCATGCCCCTTCTCTGCTCAGTGGTCTTTGCTGGTGTCCATTGCTTACCCAAGTAAGTCTAGTGGCCAGAAGCAAAGGATAACACCTTAGACCTAAGCACACCATTGCCAATCACTTGAGCCTTGAGTCCAGGTAGAGTTGGTGGTTGCACTAGAGGACAATACTAGCAAGACTCTGGAAAACTTGAGGAAGGCTTTTCATCACTCCCTGTAAGCCTTCACCCAGTCGTCTGGATTAGAGGCAGTTTAAAGAGTTAGAGAAAGCCACATGAGTTTCTCCCCTTGCCTGGGGATCAGATGTCTTCACAACCAAGGAAATGTTTATAGCTTCATAGACCTGAAAAGCTGTTCAGTTCCTAACATTGATTCTAGAGTCTCCCTGAAGATCCACTCTAGAGGACTTAGAATTCAGCTTTGAAAATTGATTCTTTTTTCCCTTTGGAACCACGTCTTCATCTCTGCTGCCCCAGTGCCTCTAATGTGCCAGTCTTCTACTTTTCTTTAAATGTTTGCTAGTATATATGGTTGGAATTCTATGTAATTCCTAGGGGAGCCTCCATTACATATGGCTTTTTAGTGTTCTCTGAATAGTCAATTAAATCACATATAAATGGAAGTTGAGCTTGCTCATCTTCAGAAAGGCTGGGTTTTTCTTTAATAGGTAAAGTAACAAACCAGGAAGACTTGACTCGAAGGCAAGATGGGTCCCTCTGGCAGAGGCAGAAGGTCCAACTCCCCCATCGACCCTCCAGTTTTCAATCTCCTAGTTCTCACGATAGCAAACTAGAGAACTCTGCCTGCTACCTGGGATCTGGGAGACTGCCTGGAGGGCAGAGGTGGTGCTGGCAGCAGCCGGCCCCAGGCCCTCTGACTTTGCTTCAGACCTTGCTCCATCATTGTATGAGATGCTCCCAAGTCAATCCCCTAAAACAAGGGAAAGACATTATATCCCGCCCTTTCTCAACACTGATCTCACAAGAAGTATAGACTGAGAAAGCATTTTCTAAAAGAAATGATTCTTGTGGACCCAGATTTGTGGGTCTTGTGGACCACTCTGACACAAATCAGGAAACCTTTGGGTCCCTGGTTTTAAGTAAGTCAAAGCGCTTGCCTTCTGGCATACAGAATACCTGCGGAGCCTGAACATCCTCTGGGGAAGTCAACTATTTTAGTACCAACTTCTTATGGAAAAGCCTTATTTATAAAATAAGTATTTTGTTTCAAACACTGAATGAAAGGGAGTACTTGAATTCCATATCATGGCAAGCATTTCAAAAAGATACAGAGAATAACAATTTTTCTCCATATCCAAGGAGAAGACTTGTAAAATAGCAAAAATGTTTTGCAACTACTTGCTGGGAATGGGAGAACTCAGTGATTCAATAGGCAGGATTTCCATTTGCACAATGATTCGCTTGTAGATCCCATCAATTAAGAGTCTAGCAAAATGGCTCCTAAGACTATCGACCTATGTCCCAAGTCAGTTTTTCTCCTTAATACAGTACAGTTTTGCTCCTGTCGTCCCTGTTTGTCGCTAGAGATATGACCTAAGAAATGCTTGTCATAAAAACTTGTACTCAGCAACGTATTTCTTATTAAGTTAGCCATATGAAAAACAAAAAAGAAGTTAGCGATTTCCTATAGCCCCAAGCTGCTTTGTTCATCCAACAGAAGTATAACAGCACCCTCCTCCAAAATGTAGACTAGGACCCTTGAGTATTTCACAAGTGAACAATGGCTGAGTCATTTAATTGAAGAACACAGCTAGCTAGGCACTCATTTATTTGTGCAAAAACAAAAAAAATTCAGAGGGCTTTTATCATGCTTGCTCAAGATCCAGATATCTGAAGACTGTAAATCCATAAATATCCTCTGACATGATGGGCCATTACAGCTCTTAAAGACTCATTGCTGTCTGTTGGATCAAACTAGTGCTTCACATTGAAGCCTGGGAAGAAGATTTATATGTTCATCATTCCAAATCATATCTCTATTTAAAACTCACTACCTTGGGAATGAACTTTAAACTCTTTTTGCCTGCCAGTATGAAGCATTACGTTCCCCAGCCAAGAGAGTTCTAGAAACCTTTCAGTTCTCTCGGCTTACATCTGTACACACCTGTAACCAAAACCTCTTCCCCCTTTCTCCTCCCTGGAGGATGGAACTCAACTTGGTAGATAAGTTGCAGGGTCTCAGACCTAGCACTTAACTCCAACTTGACCTGAGTCACATAAATCACTTAATCTTTTAGAGAGATGAGTGTTGGAATGAAGGGCCAAGTGTCTTACAAAAGGTCATTTATCAAATTTTTGCTCATAACCAGAAGAAGTGAGATAGCGCTGCCTCATTAAATGAAGCAGAAGAGAGTGTCAAGAAGTCCGCCGTAGTGAACAGTGTCATGGGGGAAAGGTTAAAGAGAATGAGGACTCAGAAAAGAATCTTGTGTTCCAACCTCTTCCTCACTCCCCACACCCCACAGGTCATTCTGTCTTGTTGATTCCACCCCCACAGCATTTCAAATGTGGCCCCTCAACTCCACTCCCTCTGCTACAGTTTCCTTTCAAGCTGCTGTCATCTCCTCCCAGGCCTACTGGTCTCTCTTTTGCCCACATTGCTGAGAGCAATCCCTTTGTATTATGTAGAACCAATCCTGTGGCAAACGGGGCCTTGTGTAACTGAATGGTGCTTCTTCTACTCTCCTGAACTCTCCACTTCCTGTCACTTCCTGAAATCATCTTGGCTCATTCCCGTCTCTCTCACATCCTTGAATACCCTCTCACAATCCTGCTCTCCTTGTTAAAATCCTAAAATCTGAAAATGCATAGCTCCTGCCTCATATGCAATACCTCAAAACACTGTCTTTACAGAACTCCTATTTACTTATCTGTGTACAGCTGCCTTTTATATGGATTGTAAGCTTTCTGAAGGTAGGGATCATGCCACTCAATGTCTAGTGTAGGGCCCTAGATGTAACCAATGCTTGGTAAAGATGCATTGAAGAAATGAGTATATGGATAGAAGTAAGTGAATTTGGTAACTGATCTTTCAAACAGGAGAGTTAATGGAGTCAAAGAGACAGAACTAGAATTCAAGACTGTAAGCTGAAAAAGGGTAGTGAGAAAACAGAAGTCTGTAAAAAATTATATTACAAAAATATTATGTACATATATGGAGTTTTTATTCATGGAGATTGTTCTCATAAACTTCTAGCCTCTCTCTTCCTATTTCTCTTCTGTATAGCCTAGAGAAATCCCATTTGTCATTCCCCTGTTCAGCACTGAACAGGCAGCTATATATATAGTAAGGTCTTTGTTGGTGGTTGCCAGAGGAGAGGAGGATGGGGGATAGGGAAAGGGGATTAGTTGGTACAGACTTCCAGTTATAAAATAAGTCACAGAGATATAATGTACAGCATAGGGAATGTGGTCAGTAATACTGTAGTAACTTTGTTTGGTGGCAGACAGTAACTAGACTTATCATGGTGATCATTTCATAATGTATAAAAATAATGAATCACTATACGGTACCATTGAAATTAATACAATATTTTAAGTCAATTATATATCAATAGCAAACGAACAAACAGCTAAACAACAAAGTTGGTCCTTAGGCCTTACACATCTCAGATTTGTTTAATTGATGGGATTGACATGCAAATATTTCTACAATCTAGTTTCAGTTTTGCTTCATCCAACATTACTGCTGATGCATTTTGACACATCAGCTATTTTTTTCAATCCTTTTCATCTTCAGTTCAGTTTGGAATTATCTCTGTGCTGTGTGTGCTTAGTCGCTCAGTTGTGTCTGACTCTTTGTGACCCCCATGGACTGTGGCCCGCCAGGCTCTCTAGGTTAATTCAATTCCCATGTTTTCATTACATTTCTTATTTTCCCTGCAAATTAAAATGCATTTTACTCTGTTACCTTAAGAAGAAACGAAAGCCAGCATCTAATACCATTTACATTCATTCTCCTATTCAATGTCACCAATTTCCTGCAAGCACAAAATCTTTCCATTGCATCGTCTTCATTTACATGTTGAGACTCTGCAGGTCCCATGGTCTCTAAGGAGCTTCAAATGGCATTGGCAATAACCCTGTGATGATAAGTTGTCCTCACTTTTCTTCTTAATAGCCAACAATCACCCTCAGAGGCCATCTCCCCTTTCTCCAGCTTTTATACCCACATGTACCATGATAGCTATGCTCCCCCCTTCACCACACCCAACAACTGCTGGGTAAGTCCCCGTACAATTATCACGGTCCACCAACTGGCTTCTAGCACAGTTTCAGATTTACCCTTCCATGTTCATCGTTTTTCTCTATCCTAAACAAGTCCCATTCCTTGGCTAATGGCTCCATGGTGCTAAGGAGCCCTGCAACGTCAAGGGGAGAGTGAGTCTGATAGAATTCTATTTGTCATCACCTATGTGTCCTCCACCCCACTGTGCCATCCTCCAAGTCTTTTTATCTCTTATACGCCTCCTGACGCTTTTCTACAGCACCCCAAAGAAAGCGTCATTTTCCTCTCGTTCTCTCTACACCTCTAATTCATTTCTTCTTGCCTGGAGCATTATTGTTTATGCTGCTGCTAAGTCGCTTCAGTCGTGTCCGACTCTGTGCAACCCCATGGACTGCAGCCCACCAGGCTTCTCTGTCCCTGGGATTCTCCAGGCAAGAACACTGGAGTGGGTTGCCATTTCCTTCTCCAATGCATGAAAGTGAAAAGTGAAAGTGAAGTCGCTCAGTCGTGTCCGACTCTTAGCGACCCCATGGACTGCAGCCTACCAGGCTCCTCTGTCCATGGGATTTTCCAGGCAAGAGTACTGGAGTGGGGTGCCATTGCCTTCTCCAATTACCTTCTCCAATTATTGTTTATAACAAGAGCTAAAAATTGTTGTGCTCCTACTGTGAGCCAGGAAGTAGACTTTGCACTTTATTTGGATTATCTCATTTATTCTTCATTGTAGTTCTATGAGGAAGGTACCACTATTTTCATGTCCACTTTATAGAGTGAAGAACTGAGGTTTTTAGGTGAAGAAATGTGCCTGAGGTTACAGAGCTAGAAACCTAGCAGGCGTGAGACCTTCGCACTCCACTGTATCCGTTGTGCTGGAAGGCCTTGCTCTGAGAAGCTGGGGGTGACTTGCTAACTGCTGGAGCAGCAGCGCAGGACAGAGATGCTCACTTCTCGCCTCCAGTCCGCCAAGTCCCAGACAGCCTTCCGGGCAGAGCGCCTAGTGATGGCTGCCATGGAAACGACCTTTCTCTGCACCTGCTCAGATGACTTCCACCTGGGAGGGGGGGGCTCCCTGCAACCTTGGCTAATTCTGGTCTGATCCCTTCTTCAGCTACCCTGCCTCAGGACAAGAGGGCATTAGGCAGCAAGCAGCCACCTGTGGTCCAACGTGACCTTGGAAAAACACCACAGGAACTGACTTACAGATTTCCTAACAAGAACTCACACTTCTACACGCTTTCCCTTCCTAGCCTCCTAGGAACGTATGGCTATCCACATCGCCTTCCCCTGATGCAATCCTAGCCTGCAACTTGCGGGCTGATCAAGAACTGATGAAAAATCTGAATAAGTAAAAATTGAATCCAGACACAAAAGAGATTCCCTGCAAATTCTTTCTTGTCATCTTCTTTCTGCCCTTGGCTTAAATAAGCTATTTTCTTAAATGCATTACTTTTATTTCCCAAATGAAATCTTCAAAATCAATTTAAGTATTTGAAAGTGAATAAAACATCACACATTATTGCCATCTTGTTGATCAGTTCTGCATCTGATGCAGTGAGACAAATATCAGATTGGTTTTAGCTCCTGCTCAGCTGTTGAACTTCAAAATTTGGGGTGTTTCCTGCTTGCCTCATTTGCCTCAACTGCCACCACAAACACTGCCACTTATCTGAAATGTTTTGAAGAACAAAGTTTACTAGATTCTGAATTTTTTCAGGATATTGTTTCAGGTATTATAATCCTGATTTTAAAACAACTTCCCTGATGATGTCCTCAAAAATTGTTGAAATTTATGCAGAGCTTTAGAAGCTAAAGTTTCTCTAAATATCCTATATTTTTTCCACCAACCTCATCATATCACTGGCACAGTCTTCTTTCATAGAAGTCAGCACCTTAAATCATCGTTAACACCTCTGCTTTTGTGTTTTCAAGCCATTTTTCTCTCACCACTTTTCATTTGTAGTACAACCACCTGGGCACCCAGTGCCACCATGAACTTCGCCTTCGTCATAGAGTGTGGGAATGGGACAGATGGGTGATGAAGGAGGCGGAGGGGGACCAGGGAAGAGCCCATCTGAGCACTTGGTGGCGGCACGATAGAACTGGCTGGCTTAGAGGAGGGGGCAGCGAGTATGACAGGATGCAGCAGATCTGTGGCAAGTGATGGTAGAGGGAAGACAGGGAGCTGCCCAGGAATACTTTCACGGTTTGCCTGTCCCCGGGATCCAGGGTCGGTTTCTCCTTTCCACCAGCTGAGCATCCTGAGTCTCTCCTGGTTCTCTTTCTTCCCCTAGTAAACAGTTCCCTGCCTCCTTCTCTCTCCTGCTGCAGCTGCACCAAGTCTTTCTTGCTCTTTTCCCTTCTCCCAGACCTGACGTGGGGCTTCCCTGGTGGCTCAGCAGTGAAGAATCCGCCTGTCAAGGCAGGAGACATAAGAGATGTGGGTTTGATCAATGGGTTGGGAAGATCCCCTGGAGAAGGAAATGGCAACCTACTCCAGTATTCTTGCCTGGGAAATCCTATGAATGGAGTAGCCTGGTGGGCTACAGTTCATAGAGTCGCAAAAGCATCAGATACAACTTAGCAACTAAACAACAACAACAACAACAGATCTGGCCTTTGGCTGTGCCGGTGGTGTCCTTCTGTCCTTGCTGCTGGCTCCAGGGCCCCATGTATGACTGCTGCCAAAAGCTACTGGCTTTGAGCACTGTGACTGCACTTCTCTTTGTTAAGGAGGGAACAGGAGGTTTGTGAGTCTCTAGCGGGCTGGAGCTTTACTACACATGCGAACGATGTGGTTAGTGCCTTGGGTCACTTGACTGCCCTTTAGCATTGAGCGTCTATGCAGCAGAGGGCTTACCTTGTAATGAAGCCCTGGAAAGCTGAGTTGGACACGTTGGTTTATGGAGCCGTGGGAAGGAGTCAAGAGTGAGCCCTGCACAAGTAGCTCCCTTGTGGATCCCATGAGCCTTCCACATCTGGCCTCAGCTCCAGGCATGGGCCTCATCTCTGGATTAGAAGTTACTGGACAGGAATGAATGAACAAATGAGGGAAGGAGTGAGTGAGTGAGTGGCTGAAGGGTTGAATAATGCTATCTGGAAACAAAGAAGGACTGGAATGTGGAAGTCAAGGGGGGTAGTTCAGGCAGTGAAAGGCTCTAGTTCTGGGCTCCCTTACCTCACACCTGGCACTCAGAGAATCCACACTGCCAGTGGCAGCTCTCAAGCAAGGACGCTGCACAGAGGTAGAGAAACATTTAAACAGGCTGCCCTGCTCCACAGCTTAAGATAAATATTCATACTTAATACTGGTTCTAGGGTATGAATTTTTAGACTATAATTCTTTAAAATTTATTATCGTTTTAAACTTAATTGGGTGAAAATATTTATTGGTGGGGGAGGGGATGCAATTACCCAATTATCAGAGCCAGAATGAATCCTAGGAGGGGCATTAAAACTATCTTTAAGTAGTGAGATGATTTTATTACAGCAACTCTGAAAACAATAATGAATGTTGTGTGTTCCTTGGTCTTTTTACAATAGAAAAGAAACACACAATTTTCAAACAGAAAACAGATTTGCATTTGTGGACAAGAAAGAAGAAAGGGCTTTGTGCCAATGAATTCTCCTCGCAAACCCCCACCACCTAAAATTGGTTTTTCTTTGAGGCTTAGGAAAAAGGAGGTAGGGTGAGGAGGGAAACTCTAGTGCAGTTACAGACAATGAAATGGAGATGTGGGAACTAGCATTAAAAATATGTTGGCATTTTCCCAAACAGGGAGTGCTGACAAGTATAATCCTATTACTAAAATCACATCAGCAATGTGATAAATGAAAGAAAAAACACAATCTCCTGCAACCAGAGTGGCTATTTGTCCACAAAATCTCATTGCCTTGTATCAATCTATCCCCCTCAAAATAGTACATAGTCGAAAACAATGTTAAGGAAGCTTTTAAAACACATCATTGAGATTACAGCACCTTTTAAAATAAACAGCACTGAATACCAACACAGGTAAAATGTCATTGTGAGATGCGGATCCGATATTCAACGGTGTGCTTTATGGCTTTCCAGTGTGTGATAAAATCTGTTCACCAGATGTACTATTTGTCTCCTGTGTAGCATACTTGAGCATCCTGTAGGCCTGAGGCCCATTTATTTCATGTAATTGCCTTTCCTGTGCACACCTTAGGGCACCCTAATTCTCCATTTTATTTCAGGCACTGTACAGGGTACCATCTGGTAGTTTAAAACTCATCCCGTTTTATTGCACTACCACAGTAGCTGTATTCAGCCATACTGCAGGCTTTAGGTGGGGAAGGACTTCTTACTACTAGCTATTTATTTTTGTCTGAAATAAAGTCGCCTTGAACTATCTACATGCAGGATTCACACGTTGATCATCACTGGTCCATACGAGCTTGACAGAGGCTCCCCGGCAACCTGCAGACTGGAAGCAGTTTCCAATTGCTTCATGCACAGCTGTTAACTTACGGAATTGGGATTCTAAATTCTTCTCCTACTTCTGCACGTAATGATATCTTTTTACTATCTCATTTGTATTATTTCAGTTCAGATGAGCACAAAAATAAATGTATTCCATCACATCTGGAAAAGTACCGCAGAGAAATCGCTTAATATACAAAGCTGCACACCTCATTACGAGGTTCGTCACTCATTTCCAACCCAGCCTTACCTCTGCCCCGCATCAACGTGGCTTTTGTCTCAGTGTTGTTTTCATTAAATTGTTAAATCATTTTCAAGTGAATTTGAAAGATCTTGAAAAGACGAGTTTGGAAATAATATACTTGGCGGAAGGAAAATAAATCTCAGAACCTCGCAGCCTTTCAGCGGCAGCAGGTCCCGGATGAGCGCGCCTTCCCCTAACTTGTGCACAAATTAGATAGGAAGTAACTGCGCTCTCCTGAGAATTCATCTCCCGCCCCACGGCAGCTCCCACGCGGATGCGCCCACACAGCTGGGCAAGCCACCTTAACAAAGGGTCTCTGACATGCAGATGACACACCCCCAGCTGCTCGGTTCCAAATGAGTCATTGTTCACCTGCTGGTTCCTGCCTCACCAAATCCCTCTGGCCGCCTGTGTTCTGTATCCCGCTTCTCCGTTACCTCCCCCACTCCCGCCAATCCAACAGCTAAGGTCTGTGGCTTCTGGAATGGCCATGAAATGACTGCAGCAAGAGGGGGCCAGGAGGGGCGGTGGGGCGAGGTGAGTGATGACTTGGCTCACCAGCCACTGCTGCCTCCTGACATGTGTTATCTCGGCGTTGCCCGGGGAGATTACCAGTCTTTGGCCAGAGACACAGAAAGCCTTCCAGGGCACAATCTGCTAGCTGGCACCAGTGACCTGTGTAAATTAACAAACCGGTCGGGAGATGCTGCTGTTCCTACAGGCACCTCGGCCCTTCCTCCTGGTGTTGGGTGACTTCAGCTCGACCACAGTTGGGGATGGAAGAATATTCCAGGGGGAAAAGGGCTCGCTAGGGACCCCTTTGCTGCAGATTCTTTACATGTTTTGCATTCGTGGCAATGACAAATGTAGCTAAATGCACCTGGCTGTAGTTGTCTGCTGTGATCTAAAGCCTGTTTGAGTGAAAAGAATAACTCCCTCTGTTATTTATTGTTGGAAGCAGAGTTTACTTTGCTGCCTTTAACCTCAGCAGAAATCAGCAATGCCAGTGTGAGAGCGAACTGATGAGTTCTAGGCATCAGAGCGAAGAATCGCTGGCTGAAGTCTTGTAAATCAGCAGAAGAAGACCAGTGACCAAATAGATTCATATTTATTTTCATGGAGTTTCCCCCTTCTTTGACTCTCAGGCAATCTCATTCTATAAAAATGTTAATACTGGTGTGAATATGAAGGGTAATTTTTTTCCCCCACAGCTCTGTCAAACATATCTTCCCAATAATTAAATGTGCATCCTTGGGCTCTAAGAGCAGTCTTGTTGAACAAAGCAACCGCAAATCCAACTAACCTTTGAAGAATGAGGATGTCAAAGTATAAGCAGATGTTTTAATTTACACAATGCTGAGATTTTTTGGATGCCAAATGTTCTTAAAATAGTTATTGTATCTCAGCAGAGGAAGAAAGATACACTCAGAAATAACAAACCTCTGGGTTACATCACCATTTTCTCATTCAGCAGAAGTGATATTGGAAGTGTTATTAAGAAAGCTATATATTAATCAGCATCTAATGAGAAAGTAAGATAATTCTATGATTAGAATATATAAGAGGAGTAAAACAAGAGAGGGTAGCAAAATTTTAAAATGTACACACACATACACACAGTCTCTGTAAAGTCCATAGCTACATTAAACACAGGGTTAAAAAAAACACTCATGGTATCCCTCATGTATGCATTAAATCACTCTAAAATGATTTAGGAGATGTATGCTATTTTCTGAAAAAGAGGATACATACTCTAGCCATGAAATTATAGCATCATGTTGCCTATTTAGTTGAACTTGCATTGCTTTGGGGAAATATTAGACACGTTTTTCACAAGTGGATGTGTGCAGGAAAGATTTATACTACATACACATAAGGAAAAATGTCCTGACCTTCAGAAGAGTTGTGAGAAGTCCAAATAGTTTACCCAAGAAAGCTGTGGAATTTACCTCCTGGAGACTTTTAGAAGCAGACAGGAGACCCATATGTTTGGGTTTGTTTCAGAGTAGTTTGAAATGGATAGAATGGGCTCATGAAGAGTTTCCCGGTCTTTCTAACTGTCACATGCCCCTACAGTCCAGCTGCCATCCACCAAGCCAGGCCTCCATACAGTCCTCCTCAGGATCCATCTTCTCTCAAGTCCTAGTCATTGCTTACCAGACCCTCCTGATCTGAAAGGTTAAGCTAAGGAACTCTCATATGTTGCTAGTGGGTTGGGGAAAGGGGGCACTGTAAATTGGTTAAATCTCTATGATGGATAATTTTTCAAAATCCACTCAAATTTAAGTGTACATCTCTCTGTCCCTACCGTTATATTTCCAGGACCTTATCTTACAGATCTAGTCACACATTTCAAAAGGTGATGAATTGTTGATGCTGCTGCTGCTACTAAGTCGCTTCAGTTGTGTCCGACTCTGTGCGACCCCATAGACTGCAGCCCACTAGGCTCCTCCATCCCTGGGATTCTCCAGGCAAGAACACTGGAGTGGGTTGCCATTTCCTTCTCCAATGCATGAAAGTGAAAAGTCAAAGTGAAGTTGCTCAGTTGTGTCCGACTCTTAGCGACCCCATGGACTGCAGCCTACCAGGCTCCTCTGTCCATGGGATTTTCCAGGCAAGAGTACTGGAGTGGGGTGCCATTGCTTTCTCCAGAATTGGTGATATGAATTGGTAATTTATTGGAGCAGTGTTTATACTAGCAAATTACAGGGAACAACTTAAATATCCATCAAAAGAAGACTGATTAAATAAGTTAAGGCACATATGTGTTAAAAGAAAGAGGCAGCTCTATGTGTCCCTGTAAAAAAGAATCTCAAAGATACTAATAGATGAAAAAATGAAAATATTATCATTGAATAATTGTTGATATTTATTCAACAATAAATATCATTGTTGAATAATTGATGTTGAATATCAATATCCTGTTGGTTTTAAGAAATAGAAAAGAGACTTTCCACAGTATAAAAAATAACTTTTGAACTATTATACCTTTTGGACTTGCGTTGTATACCTATTAAACAAACCAAAATAAATGACTAAGGAAATAAGAAAAAAAATTTTTTTTTCCAAGCCCAAATTCCACAAATAAAGTAAGAGATCTATTCTGTCTCATTTCTGCTCTCCCTCCATCCTTGCCAGGAAAACCCCTAGTATAAAGTGGGATCCAGTGAAGGCTGGCCTGTTTGACTCGATTTTCTCTTCTCCTTCCAGCAGCTTGAAATTTCAGAAGAAAGAGAAGAGGAAGAAGGTGGCAGAGCCCTGTGAGAGGGCACTGGAGAACACGTTCTTGTTTTGCAGTTTGGTCACTGTGTAAACGTGAATTGAGTAGAGCTTCATGGGGTTGCACAGGAGCCTGCACTTCTCCTGGGAGCATGGGAAAGGCAAGAGGGGCCAATGACCAAGAGATGACCACTTCCGTAGGGGAAACACTCTCTGGGTACAAGGTGAGTGTTCAGCCCAACCACGGGGCTCCTTTTATTAAGAGCTATGTCAATAAAGCCTAGCAGAAATGTAATTCGGTAACATTAATCCTGGAAAGTCTCAGCTAGAGCTCTCTGACAATTATTTGAAAACACGACTGTGGAATCACCTGAAGGAAGAATCAAGCATTTGTACTTAACACTGTAGTTGGGTTCAGCACTTGGAATATGGGAGTTAACAGGTATGGGTCTATCTGTGAGAGATGAGAGACCCTGGAAAGGGTTCAACCTTTTTAGTCTGTTTCATCAGGAATGATGTATATATTTACCTCATTGAAACAATATGAGGGCTCTTTGTTATAATCTAATCAAGAGTTCACCACAGAGACTTCCCTGGGGGTCCAGTGGTCAAGATTTCACCTTCCAATGCAGGGCATGCAGGTTTGACCCCTGGTTGGGGAGCTAAGATCTCACATGGCTCACAGCTAAAAAAAAACCCCAAACATAAAACAGAAACAATACTGTAACAATTTCAGTAAAAACTTTAAAAATGGTCCACATTAAAAATATATATATCTTAAAAAAAAAAAAAAGAGTTCATCACAGCAGTGAGCACAGAGACAGGATCAAGAAATCATGGCCAGTGGATTCTCTGCCAAAATTACTTGCCACCTAAATCACTGGGATTCTTTTCTAGATGGCTTCTTCCTGGGCTCAGCAGAGACCCTTGAGTGGGGTCATGAGAGAAACCCTCTTCCCACTGCTGATGTGAGGCTGGTGAATTAGTGATAGTGCTCAACTGAATCTAAAGTCAAGACTGCTGCTTCTGCTGCTAAGTCACTTCAGTCGTGTCTGACTCTGTGCGACCTCATAGATGGCAGCCCACCAGGCTCCCCCGTCCCTGGGATTCTCAAGGCAAGAACACTGGAGTGGGTTGCCATTTCCTTCTCCAATGCATGAAAGTGAAAAGGGAAAGTGAAGTCGCTCAGTCGTGTCCGACTCTTATCGACCCCATGGACTGCAGTCTACCAGGCTCCTCCGTCCATGGGATTTTCCAGGCAAGAGTACTGGAGTGGGGTGCCAAAAAAGGCCAAGATCACTGTGAAGGCAACTGTTTAACACAGTAGGGATTATATTCCTCCACCTAAAAATATCCTACTTAGAAGAAAGGAGGGCTCCGTTCCAGGCTTCTATTCTTGAGGTTTTTATTTAAAGAATACCCTATCTTAACTCGCAGCAGAGAGGCTGAAGATTAAAAATTAGCCACTGTATAGTAGCTGAGCAGTAACAATTTTTCATAAAGGTTTTTACTACACATTTGGGATTATAATTTCAATATTATGCAAATGCATTTTATGGATCCGTAATACAGAATGTGTACTGGCGTTAATGTACGTTAGTGAGCGAGCACAGAAATGCTCCAAATGAGCCATTTTGGTGTCTGCTTTCAACGTGTATTATGAATAATAAGTAAAATGTTCTGGTTTAGAACAAATAATATAAAATCTGAATTCCTCTTGATTTTCATCAGTGATACACCCCTACGCAACTCCCAAGGAATTCTTCCATTGGACACAATTAAAAACTGGCTCTTAACCAATATATCTCGTTTATGGCTTTTCTTCTTGGATGGGCTGTGAAAGTAAGATAAATGCATTTAATAGGGAAAAGGGTGGCTTCCCCCTGTTGATCAAATCAAGTGTTAACCAGATGAGTGAGTTAGGAAGGGCGTGAGCCCTGACATGTCAAGATAGTGGCTCAGCTACTCCTGTTTCTAGAAGCTCTGAGTATTACCAAGTGAAGAAACATCTAAACAGGGCTACAAAGCTTGTGGCATATATTTTCAATGAATAAAATATACAGATGTCATGCCTTTAACACAAAATGTTTTGGACGAGATAACTGTTGTTCTGAAGACATTTAAATAACGTGTAAACAGTGTTCCTTAATAGTTTGTTGCAAGCCTTGTGATCCAGCGTGGGGACCCAGGTTGAATTTTGTCAGATGTGTGCTTTCTTTAACTCTGCCATTGTGTCTTTGTGGGCAGTTACAGGTTAGAAAAGATGTTCAAAAACTAAATTGGAGGCTCTTCCTGAATGCACAGGCCTGAGCCAAACTGCTCTCCAGGCTTTCTGAGATAAAGCTTAAAAAATGGTTCTTTCCTTTTTAATGTCTTTAATTTTTCTGCATTCTAATTTTGCATGATGGCAAAGAAAGCAAGACTAAGCGACGTCACACGTACTGAAGGTGGTAGCTGATTATAAACAATGCCAAATTTCTGTTTGCATTGATTTATTTAGGGCCGTGGGGTCTATTGATCTTTCTCCTTCCATGTGTGTTTAACACCTGCCTCGTTCTTTGGCAGTCTGCAGGAAGGCAAGGTCGCACTGTCTAATAATTACGGCCAGGGCATTCAGTCAAGTAAGAATAATGTAAAAATCTTCTCTCTGAAATGGGCATCCTTAACTTATGTCTTTTAAAATACCACAGATTCCATGACTTATCTTCAAAATGATAATAAAAATATCCATGTATTGAGTTCTTATCGTGGTGTTTTATATATGCGTGCATGCGTGCTAAGTCACTTCAGTCATGTCCAACTCTTTGTGACCCATAGACTTGTCTCAATTAAGTCACAAAGTAATCTCCCAAAGTAGATTTTACAATCCCTAACCTGGAATTTTAAAAGATCAGTACAAAGTCACACAGCTGTGTAGGCCTCTCTAATTTTGCAACTCAATTTCTTGATCACTATATAGCCTTGGGTCCACTATTAATATGGCTTGGCTTCATTTACCACGTAAGTTACAGCAGTGGCATTTGGTCCTTCTATCTGACACAGACAGTACAAATAATCTTAAAGTCTGATTCAATTTCAACCAGTCATTACATCACTGTTGTGTACATTGCTGCAGTTGCTAACTGCTTTCCATTTCTCCCTGACATTTCTCTATTCTAGATAAAAGTCTGTGGAAGGAAAGATGGCTCCAGTAAGAAGGTGTAAGCAAGAATTCAATAAATGTGTGCTGAACAAATAATCCAGGTTTTTCAGTTCTCCAATCAAATTCAACAGAAAGTCATTGACTACCTGCAGATTGTAAGGTATGGTTTCTGTTTTTAAGTCCTTAAATTTTCAAAAAGAACCAAATGAAAGCCTATTAGTAGCCAGGCAGCCCTTCCAATTATTAATTTACAATCAGTTTTGAAAGGACCTGAGTATATTGTGACCTAATTTAAAAATGAACTATTGGCTATATGCCAGTAAGCAGATAAGGCTCCCACTTGGACAGGTGAAAAATGAGATGCTAAATAATAACGGCTGAAGTACAGTGGAGCAGGCCTGAGGACACAAGTCAAGTAGCATATCTACTTGAGATGCTGTTCCCAGCACCATTTGTTGAGTCTTTCCTATGCACTGACCCTTCCCACCATGTCTTAATTGGCATGGTACCTTGTAAGGTAAATATTATTGTCTTCATTTTGCAGATGAGGAAATTGAGGCTTTGGTAAACTGTCTAGCATCCCATTGTTAATAAGTGGTTGAACAAGGATTTAATTTCCGATTTGTTTGATTTCAGGCTTCCCTGGTGGCTCAGATGATAAAGAATCTGCTTGCAATGCAAGAGACCCAGGTTAGATCCCTGGAAGATCCCCTGGGGAAGGAAATTGCAACCCACTCCCGAGTTCTTGTCTGGAGAATTTCATGGACAGAGGAGCCTGGAGGGCTATAGTCTATGGCGTTGCAAAGAGTCAGACATGACTGAGCGACTAACACTTTCACTTGCTTGATTTCAGAGAACATGAGAGAGGAACAAAGAGAGGATAATGATTTTTAAAGAACAAATCTCAATTTTCTGAAATCCTATAGCAAAATTTGCCTTTATTGTGGTTGTAGCAAATTCTGTTTTGTTATTTCTGGCCTTCTTATATCACCCCTACTTAATTAAAAGCTCTATTTGGGAGTAGGAAGCACGTGAAAACCATTTTTTCCATTCTTCACAGGCCTTGTTCAGTGCCTGGGGCAAAGTAGATTTTTAAGGGAGGTATTTCTTTTATTTCTCATATGTTTACTGTTTACTCTGTGGCCAAGTCCAGGAAAGAGGACAAGTCGCGCCCTCCAGAAGCCTCCAGCCCAGTGAAGAAGGAGGTTAAAGAAGCAAGGCTGTCACCTGGGTGTGGATGCGCTCTGAGAGGGGAGGCAGAGACATTCATCCACCCGGAGGGCTCAGCAAAGGCTTCCCAGAGGTATCATCTGAACCCACTCCTGGAGCATCAGGAGGAAGCAGGTAAAGAGAGCAGGGAGAGCATCGCAAGCAGAGGGAAGCGGCAGGAATGAGTGAAGGCCCTCCAAAGAGAAAGAGCCACGTGTATGGCCTGTCCCAAGCAGCCCAAGTTATCTCCATCTGGCTGTTCACATGCGGGGTTGGGGGACTGCTCTGGACGGGTAGGGCAGGGGCAGGAGGGGACCAGCATAAGAGTGTGGAGAGGCTCAGAAGGATCAAGTGTCCCATGCTAAAGTGCTTGTGCCATATCCTGACCATTCAGACAAGCATACATTTAGCAAGATGATCAGCTGGACAGCGGAGAACAGAAAGAGAGGGAATAAGACTGGTGGCAGGAAAGAACACCAAGGAAGGGATCAGTGATGCTGGAGTCAGGGAGCAGGGGCGGATCTTGCCTACTAGAGAAGAGAAGGCCCTTTTGTATGTAATTTGGAACACACAGATATTTTATCGTTATTCTTAGAGCTGCCACCTCCTCCAATCTGTTTTCTCTCTTCATTAATTTGTGGGGACCACCTGGACTAAAAGGCTGAAGGAATCTTCACTTTGAACTTGTGTTTAGGCGTCCCAGTGTAATTCCCAGAGATTTAAATAGAGCTGCATTGAGGCAGTTTGTATCTTAATAATCTCTCTGTGGGCAGAGGTAACAGAATCACAGGAATCGATATCAACAACCTAACTGGAATACCTCAGAAAGAAAGAAATATTATTTTTGCTGCTGCACATATTTTATTTTGAAAAATCACGAGGATCTCTATTAGGAAATCATTCTTCCTTGGCATTGTGTTGCATGCTTAACACCACACAAGGTAAATATGCTAAAATTAGTGTCTTTTTCATGAAAAACCACATAACTATAAAGCTCTTTGTTTTCATCCAACTGCTGAAAACATTTGTGTAGGCAATTTCAGTAAACATTTGGAGAATTGGAAGTGTTCTCTCCTACACATATGGTTCTTTATGAAGAGGTAATTTTTATCTATGTTCTACTCAATTGAATATTTATAAGTCTGTTTGGCCTCAAAAGTACCTGATCTCCCCCCACCAAAATACAATCCCCCTGTAAAACTAAAGTGAGATTTATTCAGTTACCCTTTAAGAACTTTGTGAGTTATTTTCATTTTCTCGCTATGAATTTATTCCCAGTACAATCCTAAATTTGTCTAATTTGCTGTGTTATTGCAATTAGTCAATTCTCCCTGTTACCCAAATAATAGCCTTCTAAGTTTGAGGTTGTAAATCACTCATCCATTAAAAATGCCATTTCCTTGTACTGCAAATTCGATTCATTTAGAAAAGAAAAAACCATGGCATGGAATGGAATTAGGCAGTGTCATGGACACATTAACATTTGGATCAAAATTTTACATTGTGTCAGCCAGTAAACAGTATAAATGGTACAGATTTGCAATAAATAATTGTCTATTAATACTCTGGCATGCTGTAGCAAATTACAGTCGCACTTCAGTAAACACAGCTGTAGATAGGCGCCAGGGCCAAGGGAAGCAAGTGCCACCATTGGTTTGACTGGAAACAGACCGTCATACAGGGATGCAGGCAGCTCTTTTCCAGCAAGGGGGAGCTTGGCTGTGGATTAAATGCCCGGTTTTGTAAACGCAGGCGGAAGACCCACTGGGCCCTTACTGCAGCTGGAACATGGGACGCTATAGACCTATAGGAAGTGTAGATAGTGAACTCAACGAGGGTTTCCTTTATGTTTCCTGAAGGTGAAAGGGATGGCAGCACATTTTATTAACTAGAAAACACTTCCTGATGCACAGGACTGACTTTGAGGGGAAGTCAGCTTATGGTTGGAGCAGCAACTGTTTTGGGTGTCAGTTATGGAGCCACTAAGGGATCACCCCGAAGCCAGGCTCTCCCCAGAGTCTGTCTTACGTGTGGCTAGATTTAGGTCCTCCTTCCATCACTCCCTCTAGAATCTTCCTCACTAGACAACTGAAGAAACTAAAATCAATACCATTTTCAGTGTTTGGCTTAAGGCTCTTAAAAGTGAAAGTGTTTGTTGCTCAGTGTATCTGATTCTTTGTGACCTCATGGACTCTAGCCTGCCAGACTCCTCTGTCCATGGGATTTTTCCAGCAAGAATACTGGAGTGGGTAGCCATTCCCTTCTGCAAGGGATCTTCCCAACCCAGGGACTGAACCTGGGTCGTCTGCATTGTAGGCAGATTCTTTACCATCTGAGCCACAGGGAAGTCTTAAGCCTCTTAAGTCCTGTCAAAATACAAAGTGTTGGGAATGACTGCTAAATGGATATATTCACATTTGTTAACATCTTGGTCTGCAGCAGATGATCAAATAGCCAAAATTAGTGTGCTGAATAGGATAACTGTAACTTAGGACAGGTAACCTTTCCTACGGGAGAGGGGAGAATGAAATGTTGCTCAAAAGACATCATGCAGGTACAGGGCACGAGAAGAAGCAGGGGGCACACAGAAAGGATAAGGAATGAATCACAAAAGTGACTAACATGTATACAGTTCTTTTGTGAGAGCAAGTACTGCCACTATTATATCATCCCCATTTCCCAGATGGGAAAATGGAGGCCCAGAGATGTTAAGGAACCTGCTCATCACGAGTACCCTGCCAGTGTGATGATTATACTAAAGAATCAGGTGCCTCCAAAAGCTCATTTACCTTAGTTCATAATTTAACCCAAGACTCTGTAGGAATAATAGAATTTACTGATATTAAGACCACATGGTTCAATTAATTGAAATTGTGACCCTTAGGAAATGTCTATAATATTCTAGATTCAAATCAAAAATTAAATTCCTTTTCAAATTTCTATTACTATCCTATTTAGTATCACTCAGCTTATAAAGAAAAAAAAAGTTCTCTACTTGCCTCCAAATTTAGTATGTGTTTTTTCTATACCCGTACATTTAAAATAAATAGAAAAATTAAAGCAGCCTTATATGTCATATTTTAGCAGAAATATCAATGTCTTAAAAAGTTGACCATCTAGAGAAATATGATTTTTCTTGATTGAATTGAATGCTATTTCCATCAAAATTATTAAAAAAAATTATTGAGCACTTACTAAGTATAGGGCATTGTCCCAGATTTTAGAGGACTGCCTAATTTTGTTTTTCATGTCTACTAAAAGCTGAGCTTAATTTGGAGCTATTTCTTAAGAATGGGGAGCAGCTGTGACTGATTTATTTAAATACTTTAGAACATTTTAAAATTGTTTTTCTAATTCACCAGAGAATCATTAAATCCTTGTGGTTGTATACTCTCTTGAGCAGTATTAGTTTCTCTCTCATGTTTAGACAATTGCTGTGGTCTCATAGCTGTGTCTTTGCCAACAATAGCTACTTTTTTCTGCACACCACTAGACTAATCCTCATAAAAGTCATTTTTATGACATCATTCTCCTACTCAAAACTTTCAGTGGTTCCTCACTTTCTTTCAGCCAGACTCTCGAGCTGGCATTCAAGGACTCTGCCGTCTGGGTACTGCCTACAGTGCATATTTCCCACTGCGTCCTTTTGCAAACCCTCTGTGGCTGGCACACCCTCTGACCCCAAGAATGCTGCACCCTCTAGCCAGCATTTCATTTCATCAGCCCCAAGTGACTCTACCATTCTCTCTAGACACCCTCCCACACACTCCCCACATCTTTGAAATTCTTTTTTTAATTATCTAAGCTCCTTTCCTCTCTAAAATCCACAATTTAACATTTGCCACAGAATGATGAAAAGTTTTAGAGCTGGCAGGGCCATTTATTATTATTATTATTTTTACGAGCCTCCTCTCAATCCTGATTTAGTGGAATTGCACTGGATTAAGGATGAGAAGACCTGACTCTACCATCTTCTCTACAGCTGACCTTGGGCCAGCCACATGAGCTCTAGGAGATTCAGTTTCCACATCTGTAAAATGGAGACATCTTACCTATCTGCTCCACAAGTTTGCTTTGAATGTCAAATGTGATCATGCATAAGAGAGTGATTCATAAATTCTATAAAGAAGTGCTGTTAACCATTTCAGATGTCCTGGTACACAGCACAGCCCTCCTGTCTGCCCCACCCTATCCATGTAGTTGGGTGGAGCCAATGAGGACTTAGCAAATACTCTAAAAAGATGTTCCACAGTTCAAGAGTATGTCTCTCAATACTTAAGAGAATTTCACATATTGTTCATTTTATCCCCTTCAGATGGCTTTTGGGGTTGTGGAAAATTCTGCCTCCTCTTTCTGCCATACTGGAACTGGCAAGATTTCTCAAATCAGCAGGCTGCAGCTGGTGCTTAGAGGTATGACCTTAATCTTTAACTGTCTTTCTCCCATAGAAAATGGTAAACAAATCTTTGTTGGAAAAATGAATGAATATTCACTTATCTTTCAGTAAGAATATGATAACTTTTGGCTATTTATATTTACACTTTCAAGCACATCTACTCATGTTATTTCAACCACATTCCTCAAATACAACTATCCTCAGTGTGAAGTGTTCCAAACGTATAAACACTATCATAAGTATGGAAACCATTGACTGGTTACTTTTCACATTTCCTTGCTGGATATATGCTTTAGAAGGCTTAAAAAGATGATCTGTCTGGTCAAGAGGCTGTTGGGCCTCAAAATGTTCTCATCTTTTAGCGATGAAACAACAGTAATGATTTGCTTCATTTGTGCATTGCACACCAAGGACATGAGCTAATTGCATATCTACTATGAAATAATGTCTATTATCACATGCATAACTACACATTAACTCCATTGGAAGCATTGGTAATTACACAGTATGTTACGTTATGCACCTGTGTTATCATCTGATTGCCAAATCATTCATTCAAGTGACCTCTGTAAATCTGTTTCCACCATCACTTCCTCATTCTGGGCCTCTTTATGGCACTTTATAGATTGTTAACAAAACAATCCATTAATCAATTAAGCTATATGGTTAAAACTATTTCTGGAAAGGAAGATCTGAAGTGTGATCTTTTGCATTTTTTTGATCTGTTTTTCATGACTTCTCCTTTACTTGATATACACAAACAACTGTAGATACAGCTATGTTACATTTCTTTTTGTGTGAGATTAGAACTGTTTTCATTTTGGATAGAGACACAACAAGTTTTTGATTAAAAATTCCTTTTAAACTCGGCTGGGTCACAAACAGAATCACAGCCTAAACATGTTTAAGTTCACTCTGAAAAGTGTCAATCAAATTTTCACACCAACATGCTTAAGAGAGGCAAGTTCACATTTGCAGCTGAAACCTGAGTTTTCTCCCAGTCAGCTTGCATCTATCTGGTTACACCGACCTGGAATTTTCTACTATCAGCCTAATCAGACCATCCCCTCTTCTTACAAATTCCACTTTCAACTGCAATAAAACTCCAGCCCAAGAGATGAAAAACCATCAGCATTTTCATAGTTAATGACAGGGCTACAAAACAGAAAGTAACAGCAGGAATCTGAAGCCAGTGCTTTTATTGGACTAACTAACGATATAAATAAAATGGTCCCTGACTGAGCTTCAGAGAATCACTGTCTCTTTATCAGGCTGTAGAAAACAGATCCAGGAGGGCAATAAATACGGCACATAACAGAGTGGAATTAAATGATTAGGCCTGAATTAACACCCTGTTTCTGAGCCTCACTTAGTGTTCCATGGCCCCAATGAAACACTGCAATTCACAAACGCTCAAGGCCCATTTAATTTTTATTTCAAGCTAGTTCAGAAGAAGGGATTACCTATAACTCCCCCCCATTCCATTGTATAACTCTTGAGGTAACAACACTGATCCTGTCTAGATAACTGTGGGGAAAATAGAATGGGCCATAAGAATCACAGTGTCTATATAGAACCTTGCCTCTAAGAAACCACATTCGTTAAAAGGGACTAATTCCCTGTCCCTGTGAAAGTGACAAGGCTACCTCTGATGGGAAATTAATGAATTAATTAAATCAAAACTGATTATTTTCCATGGTATTAACAACATAACAATGTTAGTCCACATTTTTTTTTTTTTGCTTTTTGAAGTGTGACTTTAGTATGACAAAGAACCTAAGTCCTAACTACACAGTGGAATTTAGTATCACCTTGGAGTATAATACATGGTAGCCCCATTCCCCATTATGCCATGCAATATAAAGTGAGTTCAACATAAACCCTGTTTGAAGGAAATTCGGTTCTACGCTTTTCCATTTGTATTAATTCAATGACTCTAGACATCAGAGGAGGCGATGGCACCCCACTCCAGTACTCTTGCCTGGAAAATCCCATGGATGGAGGAGCCTGGTGGGCTGCAGTCCATGGGGTCGCTAAGAGTCGGACACGACTGAGCGACTTCACTTTCACTTTTCACTTTCATGCACTGGAGAAGGAAATGGCAACCCACTCCAGTGTTCTTGCCTGGAGAATCCCCGGGACGGGGAGCCTGGTGGGCTGCCGTCTATGGGGTCACACAGAGTCGGACACGACTGAAATGACTTAGCAGTAGCAGCAGTAGACATTAGAGGACTTCACTACACCAGTGAAGTACCTAGAAGATGAAATATGAACGATGAAACTAAGGTATAAAATCCACTTTGAATACCTGTGACTTGAAATGGTGTATGTGATGGAGGTATATTTACAAGGTAAGGTACTCGAGAGTTGAAAGGTAAGGGGGCTTGCAGTATTGAGCAGTTACTAGATGCTTAGTGCTCGACTCTTCTCTCATTTAGTCCTTACAATATCCTATAAAGCAGGCATGGTAATCCCCATTTTATGTATATGGAAATTCAGGCTCAAGTAGTAGGGTGTATCTGCCCAAGTTCACAGAGAAGGTGTGACATTCAAATTCAGTTATAGCTGATTCCAAAGCTGTACCTTTCCATCAGTACTATGGTGTCCCTTGCTTAAGACTGCTAGTCTAACTACAGATTTGACTTAGGATCTTCTAGAATAACCAGAAAGGCCAGCCATCATGCTGAGAGTCTTGAAGGGTAGAGAAAGAATCAAAGGGTTTTGGCTGTCTATGGTAAGAACATTTTTAAAATAAAGTTCCACAGGATCCAGACATTTAACCAATTGAAGAACTCTCCCCTGGAAAGTCCAGCCCCTATCTCTTCGAGAGAGATAAGCTTAATCTAAATTATTTCATCTGATTAATTACTGTCTTTATAACTTTATTACTACTTCTCTCTCAGGTATTCCTTTGGAAAAGGTATATAAATAAATTACATATTCTAATATATTGTCTATAGATTATAAGATAAAGTCAAGCATGTATCTGCTGATACTTTTTTTTATAATAAATTTATTCATTTATTTATTTAAATATAAATAAATATTTTTCTATATTCAGCACTATTTATATATTTTTTAATTTTATTTAATTTTTAAACTTTACATAATTGTATTAGTTTTGCCAAATATCAAAATGAATCCACCACAGGTACACATGTGTTCCCCATCCTGAACCCTCCTCCCTCCTCCCTCCCCATACCATCCCTCTGGGTCGTCCCAGTGCACCAGCCCCAAGCATCCAGTATCCTGCATCCAACCTGGACTGGCATCTCGTTTCATACGTGATATTTTACATGTTTCAATGCCATTCTCCCAAATCTTCCCACCCTCTCCCTCTCCCACAGAGTCCATAAGACTGTTCTATACATCTCTGTCTCTTTTGCTGTCTCGTACACAGGGTTATTGTTACCATCTTTCTAAATTCCATATATATGCGTTAGTATACTGTATTGGTGTTTTTCCTTCTGGCTTACTTCACGATACTTTTAAAGTTGACCTGTCTTTTGATAGTGGGCTTCCCTGCTGGCTCAGATGGTAAAGAATCTGCCTGCAATGCAGCAGACCTGTATTCCATCCCTGGTTTGGGAAGATCCCCTGGAGAAGGAAATGGCAACCCACTCCAGTATTCTTGCCTGGAGAATTCCACAGAAAAAGGTGCCTGGTGGGCTACAGTCCATGGGTTGCAAAGAGTTGGACACGACTGAGGGACTGTCATTCACTCCCCTGGAAGGTAGTTGAACCTGACTATCCAAGTTTGCTTCAGATTGTGAGTTATGGACTGAATAGAATTCAGGATTTAGCTGTTATTGTCTCTTCAAGAAGCACCATGACCCTTGACTGGAATAGAGCAGGAAGATTCTTCCACATTCTCAAGAATATGGAGCCTGACCATACGCAAGTTTTCCCTACGAGTCAGCTCATTATAGCGTATAGTTGTGTACCTGCCAGATCAGGAGGGATCAAACCTTCTCTTCCTTGATATTTTTGGACAAAATTACTGCAATCCTAACTCAAGTGTATGCTTGAGTACCTTCAATGAAACACACTAACACATACATAATTCTTTTAAAAAGCAATTTCCATGGACTGGAATGAGCATTGAAGATTACATTGTGAAGCTGCAATAATGATTTTTTTGTAAAGATGATCACTAGTAATTTACTGATGATAGATTCACTTCAGCTTAAGAATGTTGAACTGTGTCTATCTGTTAAATTATGATTAAATACTTAATAGGCAGAAAAGCATCTAATTTCATGTTCTATGCAATATCCTTATACATTATTAGTACCCAATAAAGTAATTAAAATGCTTTTGACACTCAATTAATGTTACATGGTAATAATTACATCTGTTCCTTTATAAGTGATGAATTGCTTGAGATTTTGTTTTGAGAAAAGATCTTTATTTACCAAAAAGAGTTATTAAAATGGTTTCAATGAGTTTAAATTATTGATTTTTCATTCCCTGGCCAGAAGTTCTTAAGAAGCAAAGGTCTTGATTATAATAGCTCACATCTGTGTCTCAGCTTTCGTGATTGTTCTTGGCTAAGGTTTTTAAAAATAACAAGACCCCTGATATCTTCTGGTCTAGACTTAGACAGAATCCCAGGCTTTCCCTTGACCTTCACTTTTCTATAGTAATTAAAGCGAAGTGAAATCTGTCTCCACTGTGTCAGCAATAACAGCCAGACTATGTCTTTGAACTTGAGTCCTTGTCTGCTTGACACCACGACAGACTATGGCTTCAAATACCTTGTTTGGTTGAACAATCTGAGCATTCTCCATCTCCCCCTGACCCATTTGCTTATTTAAGTGGCTATTTGAAGACATAACTTCAGTTTTAAAAATCCATGTAAAAATGAATAAAACTTGGAACAAAGTAATGGACTACCAGTGTATAACATAATAACAAGGAATGGTTCCTTTAAAATGGTAAAATATCTCCATTTATGAATGAATGGCTAACCATGGTAGAGACTACAGTGCCATCTTTTTTAGCTGTCTGACTTTTCTGTGACTTAATTTCTTCACCTAATGTCAATATTATAACACCTTATAGGATTGTCATGGAAATCAAAGGACATAAGAAACGTGAATTGTACTCTAGAAAAAACATAAAATGGCATGCAAGTACAAGGTACTTCTACAAATAGTTCTCAGTAAAAACTACAAGGATTTTAAGTTCATATACTTACTATCCCATTTTTTATTTCCCATTGATAAAACCCCTGCCCCTCTGGCCTTTTTTTCAGATCTTATAAACTTGGACCTTCTTAAAACAATTAATCATTGATCACATGAATTTTAAATCCATGATTTCAAACTGCAAAGCTGCCTCTAGAATCATGCTTCCTGACCAGCTTCATTTCTTCAAGGTCTAAACCCTTTAACTTGAGTTTGACAACATATTTTTCTTTTGACCTGGATTTTGCAGAAATAAAACTGTCCAGGAAACTATTTTGTCAGACCTTCTATTTTTCTGATTTGACACTAGAGAAGCTATCTTCTCAGGCAAATGTATAAATTCTCTGTACCTCAGGCCAAGTCTCAGCTCAAAGTTCCTCTTTATTATATGGAACTTATTATAATTGTGATTTGAACCCATTCTGTTCACCTACAGTATTTATTTACCTGTTTATCATTTATCTCCCTTCTCTGATATGTCTGTTCCACAAGAGAAGGGACAATGCTTGTCTTTTTCGCCACAGTCCTCTGGGCCTAGAATACTTTCTGGACCACAGTAGAGGGCCAATAAATTGTTGACTGACCAGATGAATGGCTATAAATAGAAAAGGTCACATTTGATATCACTAAAGCATTTACGTCTTAATATCATTTTCTTCTTCCTTAAATAAAAACTTGACATTTTTTCTAATCCCTCACAATAAAAATTTCATCAGCAAAGTCTTTAGCAGTATTAATTCCTTGCTTCTGTCACTGGCTTTCTCAGGGCCTGAGGCTGAACCAAACATGACTGAGGTTTTCAAAAAATATTTTTTTAATATAATGTTAAAATATACTCACTAGGGGAAGGCTCATAAAATTCAACTTCACCCACAGTCTGGACTATGGGTTGCCAAGTGCTGCATAAATAAATCAAGTCATTTTGGCATCCTGGGGGCCAGAGGAATAGCTCCCTCAGTAGATTTAAAGAGATTATGATTCTGAAAGAAACAACAGCAAAGTGAGTGATTAAATGTGTCTTCTCATATTATTCTTCTAGAGTTCGGACAGGTTCCTTGAAGTGGTAATTGTCCATTTTACCAAGGGCAGAATTTTTTTTTCTCTTTAATTGAAATCCCTTGTGGAGTGAAAGAATCCATTCCAATATCCACGGCAAAAGCCTCCACCTACTTTGCAACTATTGGTGCACTGGAAAGAGGAAAATACAACCCAGCAGTCAAAAGAGTGGGTTACAAGGACAGCTTGTGGCTATGTACATGTAGCCCGGATCCAGACAAGTCAGAGCCCAAACAAAAGAATCATGGAGGACAGTGGAGAGAGATCTGTGTGATGCAGCAGTCTGGGGTGGGGGCTGTTTGATGGCTAGCTTATGTATCAGCAGCCCAGGGAGGGTATCTAGACTAGAGCTCACCTATGGTTTTCTCTCTCTTTCTCACACACACACACACACCGTGACCATCTGCTTCCCTGGTCCAGTCTCCCTGGCCAATCCAACCTAGCTTGCTCAACTGCTCGAGGCAATGGCCTTCGGAAATTTGCCAGAATGAAGAACACAATAAAAATGATGTGATGTATCCATTTCCTATGGATTCTGAATCCTTCCCCTGACCTCAGAAAGGAAAAGGAAAACCAGCTCTGAGGTTTGCAGAAAGCTCTTTTTCATAAACATAAACTGTGTAACACTCAGGGCCAGTGGGGACAAAATTGCTGCCTGTCTTTTCAGAAGAGATGATTAACATGGTGCCCCCGCTGTAAGAAAGTACAAAGCCCAGCTCATTCAGAGGAACACCTCCAGATCCGATGTATGGGGTACCTGTGGGACACAGACGCAGAAACGTCAAGCACTTGTAAACCCCCGAGATCTGAATGCATGCATATGTGCACCGCCATACACACACACGCATACTCAGCAATCTCCTTCTTGACAAACATCCCTTTTTGCCGCTTTTCTTATATGGAAAACCATGGCCCTAAATTGAAAATCATGCTGTGTATTTACTAAAACCCAGGCCAGTTCAATTGTTACCCTCAGGAAGAAATTTCTTATCTGGCTACTATCTGTATCTGTCTTAGTCAATAGCTCACAGACCCTCCTAGGGTTAACCAGTTAGTTTTTCCCAGAAAGGAGGTGATTAGCTTCTAACATTACTCAGGGTGTCAGGATTTGCAGGTACCAGATCCTCTTATTCTAGTTTATTTTTCATTTAATCTTCAGATTTTTCCACTCCAGCTGTCAGCCAGCTTTTTATCTGTGGTTACTGGTGTTGGTGGTTTTTGCGGGCGGAGGTGGGTAACAACTCAATAACCAACATAATGATGACAGAAGTGACCAATTTTGCATTAACCCGCATCTAGGCGCCAAGCTGCCAAAAGCCAGAAACAGTAAAATAGATTCCAGGCAGTTACAGGTTAAGGATCATTTGCATAAATTAGCAAATTTTGCAAATGAATTCATCTAGTGAGAAGTAAGACACGGGACACTGCATTTTAATAATTGACATTCCACATGAAATGCAATGTTCTTGAGGAGGAAATTGAGCTCCAGGTTGCTATTAGAGCCAGCAGAGCAGCACGAGTGGAAAGAAATGCCATCCCCCATTATGTGAGTTACTGCTCCTGCATAACAACTACCCGCATTCTGATGGACTTCTTTTAATAAAAGTACTAGTGTGCGCTCACTGAGAGGAAGAATCGCGAGCAATCTACTCATCAGCAGTATCGAACAGGAAATGAAAATAAAGAGTTCTTTAGGATACGGCCAGTAACTCTTTACATTCTCTTTCCAAAGTCATCTTTCATTTTCCGTTTGGTTTGGCAACCAGTCCCCACCCCCTTCCTTTCCAGTTTTATGAAACACTTAGGAGATTATTTAAAATATACAGAGTGTGGGTAAATATTTTTAATTATCCAGTTTGGAAGTTGTCGCTCATCCTGTTGCTTAAATTACAAATAAAGATAAGTGGGCAGTTTTGCTGCCTCCTTCTGGCCTAGTTTGTTTAAGAACATGCCACATCACAAATATTGGTGGGAATGCCAAATGAATGCCTTTCTAAGGTGTTAGCCAGCCAGCCAAAATCAGGGTATCCAGAATGTCAGAAGTACAAACTGCTCACATGTGCAGTCCAAGAGCTGGAAACAAGTCCACCCTTAATAAGTGTTTCCAGGCATAATTTATAATTAACATAAAATGAATTAAATCACTCCACTGGATAGACTTTTTTTCAAGTTCATGTAGAGTAAGTGTGTCATATCAATTAATTCTCAATGAACTGCAGCAGCCAATAAAATTTCTCCCAGACACTGTTATAATCCAAGATATTGATGGAAGAGGTATCATTATTAATATGGGTATGAGCCTCAAATCATGTACAGAGAACAGAGTTCCTTCTGTGAAAGGGAACACAATTATTGCTGCCTGCTTTGTTGTTCCTTCCAATTTGTTAAGCTTTCTGTCTGTTCTTACTTTTCACACTGATAGCCTTTTAATTTTGTCTGCACAACTAGATTTCCCTAGTGGAGCTGTCTGTTTTCACGGGATAGCTAATCTGAAAAAGTTAATACACATGAACAAATTAAACAGATTAAAATTGAAAGGATGGACTATATTGCCCATATAATTGAGACATTTTCAATGGCTTTTTACATGTTCACAACCACAAATAATATATATATATATATATATATATATATATATATATATATATAAAATGAATGTAACCAGATCATCTGGCTGTGGAATTCAAACAGGCATCTTAATTGCTATTTGGGGGGAAGTTTTCTTTTCTTTTTTTCCCTGAATTAACCAATTAACTTTGGTACTATATAGATAAAGCCCCAAAGCCTGACATGTCTTTGTCAATAATATGTAATTATAAAACAAAGGAACCTCCGGCCTTTTGATTTGTCACTTCTGAGCTGTGTTAAATGACACTTTCCTGGTTCACCTTGCTCTTCCTAAACATTAACACCTGTTAACCATAAATGTTTATGATTTTATGTGCATCTTTCTTTCACCTAGGGAATACTCCTTGCTCTCAGGTTAAATAAGTTTGATCGCTGCAGAGGACAATCTTTTGTCTGTGTCTTCCTCGGCATGCTCACGGCAATCAAATGAAGGGATCCTGACGAGCCTGTTGGCACGTGAGATGAGCTGCCGTGGCTCTTCTTCCAATAAAGGGTATGTTCAGACGTGGCTTATTTATAGACCAATAAAGAGAAATTTCTACTGTTCTCTTCAGCAGGCTGAGGATAAATAGCTCTTCCATGTCTAACATTTAATGTTCATAGACAAAAAAACAACTCCTCTGAATATGAAACCCCTTTCCTATGAAGGGGAGAAATCGTTGACTATGAAACAATGGAGGGTTCAGATATAATCTTTCCCATTTTAAAGGGAACATTTAAATGTTTAAAACAGCATTTTAAAGCTGTTTTATTGCATTTTGTTTTCCCTAAAAGAGGCATTGTAGACTTAATTTGGTTACTGGACGAAGCATCAACTCACGTGCTCTGAGAATTTTCTCTATAACCTGAGAACTTAGGGCTCTACAGAATGAAATTGGAATAGCACCAAATGCCCTCTGACGAGGCTGTTACCGCTGGGTTGAGTATAGCAAACGCTTTCTGTTTTCACATTCTAGAGCGAGGAACAGCATAAATTATCCCTAATTCTTGATTTTGTGATGAAGTAGCCATCTGCTCTGATAGTACAGTGACAGTGATATAGGAGTGAACACTCTGTGCTTGGTCTACTGCGCAGAAAAGGACAAGAGGACATATTTTAAAATGTCAGGATCCATCAGAACCATATTCAGGAAAGTTCACATTTATGAAAACAGATAGCATTGAAGATATATCATGATGCAAATCTAATCATGGCTACTGGGCAGCTGAATTAAATTAAGAGCAAATCTGAATGTTTCCAATTAAAAATGTGTTATTCCTTTTCCTGCTGTGTGTGCCATGTCTGTAAAAAAGATGCTTTATTATACTTCTTTTGGGATGTTGTGTCACAAAGACTGTTGGCCTGCCTATCCCTCTGCTTTGCCACATGTATGTGGAATTCTTAGACTGGACATATATGATGAGTTTGGCTATTTCCAGTCAGTTATTAGTGAAAACTGTGTTCACTACTACATATGTGGTAAGGAAGATGTATCATTGGTGCGGAGACTATTGAGAAATCACAAGTGTGTGAGCACAAGGTGTATCAACAGACAGACTAGTGAGAGGTCTGTTTCCAATGGCCCCCTTTGGATTTATTCATCACCCGTTCATTCACTCAATATTGAATTCTAAGATGAAAATCTAATCATGTATTGTCCTGAAATGAAGCCCACAGTTTCTTGGCATTGACTCTGGAAGCAAATCTAGCCACTGTCCATTTCCCCAACCTCACCTCCCACTCCTCCTACCCGCTGAGGTGTCATGAGAGCCAGGCTCAACCACTTGCACATTGCCTGTCTCCCAGAAGATAGCCTTCCACCAGGGGCTCTTCCCACTTCCTTTATTCCAATCGCCATCTAAATTACCAAGATTTTCTGCTTCCTTTCTAAAAGCTGTCTTAAAGGTAAACCAGGCCCTTCTCAAGGAGCCTTGCTCTCCAGTCCTTAGTCTGCTTGTTGTCTTTCCAGACATACAAGAGATTATTAGCTCTTGATTGTCTTACTCACTTTGAGAAGAGTATCCTCACTGCTGCCTCTCTGAGCAGTGCCTTTCAACCCTGGATTCCCTTTGGAAGGGAGAGCTTTGCTTCTTCCTCAGAATATTCCTAGAATTTCATGTCTGGCACCAGGAAAAACCTCTTATTCAAGTGAAACCCTGCTTCCTGCCCACATGCTGTGTGTCTTTGACCTTTATCACCCAAACAGAAAAACAATACTTTTACCAAAAAATAATCTTCACATCCATACAAGAAGAATAACTTATAAAATTGAGGGAGAAGGAATTATTTTATGAAACAGTTATATTCTGCTTATATATATCTAATCATAAGCATGGATGCTATATATACATTTAAATATGTTTCATTAAACAGGCACTTTTATCAAATAGTGACATTGAAAGAGCCTGTATTTTCACAGAATCAGATGCAGTTAGTTTGCATCACTTCCTCAGAATGCTGAAAAATCCCTGAATCAAGCAGGTGCTGTTCACTGTTCACCCATGTGCTCCCATCCCATGTGATGGGATCTGGGCAATGGGCAATGAACAAGAAGCACTCCTGGTTTGAAGCATTCAGGAATCAGCAGGCAGTGCTCTGACTCTCTTTTCTCCCACCATTATACAAAGAAAGGCATGTACTGAGGTGGCAGGTCCAGAGGATACAAATAGCCTGGATCTTTGCATCCCAGTATAGAAGGTGAAAGAGGAGAGTGAAAAAGTTGGCTAAAACTCAGCATTCAGAAAACTAAGATCATGGCATCCAGTCCCATCACTCTATGGCAAATAGATGGGGAAACAGTGGAAACAGTGGCAGACTTTATTTTTGGGGGCTCCAAAATCACTGCAGATGGTGATTGCAGCCATGAAACTCAAACACACTTACTCCTTGGAAGAAAAGTTATGACCAACCTAGACGGCATATTAAAAAGCAGAGACGTTACTTTGCCAACAAAGGTCCATCTAGTCAAGGCTATGGTTTTTCCAGCAGTCATGTATGGATGTGAGAGTTGGACTATAAAGAAAGCTGAGTGCCAAAGAATTCATGCTTTGGAACTGTGGTGTTGGAGAAGACTCTTGAGAGTCCCTTGGACTGCAAGGAGATCCAACAGTCCATCGTAAAGGAAATCAGTCCTGAATATTCATTGGAAGGACTGATGCTAAAGCTGAAGCTCCAATACTTTGGCCACCTGATGCAAAGAACTGACTCATTTGAAAAGACCCTGATGCTGGGAAAGATTGAAGGTGAAAGGAGAGGGGGACGACAGAGAATGAGATTGTTGGATGGCATCACCAACTCAATGAACATGAGTTTGAGTAAACTCTGGGAGTTGGTGATGGACAGGGAGGCCTGGCATGCTGCAGCGCATGGGGTTGCAGAGTCGGACACGAGTGAGTGACTGAACTGAATTGATGGAAGGCAACTCCCTTGAAGAGTTAGACAACTCACATTAGGACTTAGCACGAACAAGAAATAAACCTTTATTATGCTAAGTAACCAGGACTCCAGGGTTATATTTTCATCACATCAGAGCCCATGCTACCTTGACATAAACATTTCATTATCTCAGATGCCAACATACACAGAATATGGAAAGATATTTTTAAATTGATTGAGGTATTGATATAGGGAATCGTACCAACTAATGTCAGTTTTTATAGATTCAGTTCATCTTATCTGAATATACTGGAGACAAGGAGAACATCAATAACTAGCCTGAAAGCGTTCGATGCCGGCATATTATTTAAATTCATGTGAACTTTTATCACTGGAACTCTAGACAGGTTAAGAAGTTGGACTCACACCAAGAACACGTGCATTGCAGCAAATCATTTTGAAGACTCAATAGAAGCTTTAAATATAGGTTATGTAAAAATGAAACCTTTTATATCTAAATTTGATTTAAGCCCAGCAGTTCAAAGAAGATTTAGGGTACAATTTGTCTGATGGAACTGCTTGAGGCACAGATCTATTCAGTTTTGGAAAATACATTACATATTGAAGAGACTGCTTTCCTTTCTATGGTGGATATGTAATCCATATTTAGCCACTCATCATCTAATTCTTCATCTTTGGAAAGTTGAGCTTGAATATCTTCTCTTTGTTGCCCACTATTGATTGCTTACAATCTACCTGCCTCCCCCACATCAGCCTTAAAATATTGAACCAACAAGACAGAAATAGTTACAGTTTTCAGAATGTTTCTTTGCCTTCTGTGTGTGTGTGTTTTAAACAGAGTAAACTCCTAAAAATGTTTTTTTTTAATTAAGTAGTTTTTGTGTTGGGAGGATGGAATGAAGATGGGATGGGAAAGGAGGAGGGACTGTATCAGAAAATCTAAGGTTTGTTATTGTAACTAAACATTAAATTTGGCTCTGAGTTTCTTAGTAGTCAAAGTAAGGGGGCAACCTGGTAAGTTTTATAGTTTCGTTTTAATTTCGACAAACATGATATTAACAGCAAGAGTTACTGGCTGGTTGTTTAAAAATATATTTTTTAATGATCTAATTTTGAGTAGCACTGCTTGCTCCCCAGGTGGTGCTAGTGGTAAAGAACCTGCCTGCCAATGCAGGAGATATGAGAGACACAGGGTTGATCCCTGGGTTGGGAAGATCCCCTGGAGGAAGGCACAGCAACCCACTCCAGTATTCTTGCCTGGAGAATCCCCACAGACAGAGGAGCCTGGAGGGCTACAATCCATAGGGTCGCAAAGAGTCAGACAGGACTGAAGCAATTTAGCACACATGCACACATCCTGCTGAACCAGAGGAGGAGGTTACAAGTTTTATCTCCATGGAACTAAATTAATTTGCCAGTTGAGTGATATTAACTCTGAAATTCTTTTTGAATGCTAAAATGAGGAAATTCTATCTGAGAAGTAGAGAAACAAATTTAGTAGAATAGGGACTCCACCATTCACAATGATACATAAAGATTTTTTCCTGGACTGTTTTTCCACCGAAGTCAAGCAATCCTTTGCATTTGTGTGAATGGTTGTTGGCAGATTCCATCAAGAGAGAGTTCTCCAGGGTCTACAACTATGTAACAATCATTGTAGTACTGGGGGAAATAGCTCACTCTGATGTTGAAGGGAACGTTTCCCTACATGGGCGATTAAATCCCAAAGTCTTTATTGACCAAGTCAGGTGCTGCTGCAAGCTGTCCAAGTATATTTTTCATAAAGAAAGTTGCTGCAAAGAGACAGCACATTTCTTTGTGCTATCTTTGTGGTCTCTGCTGAGGCCATCTTATTTAACTTTGTTGGCTGTTGTGGGCTTCCTGGTAGTATTTGCAAATCCAAGAAAAGAAGCTAAGCTACCCAGTCACCAAACCCAGAGCAGGCACTATTTCAACTCTATTATTCCCCATATATAATTAGCAGGGGTGCCCAGACCAAGAACTGGATCACAGATGATCACCTACAAAGTGGCATCTTTGCCCCATCCCAAACCACAGACCAAGTTTTACCGCTGCTACTGCAGAACACTCTCAGCTCTCACTGGGCAGTGCACTCCATGGGTTCCAAAGTCCAGGAAGTCAATACACCTGCCTTTGAGCTTGACTTGACGCCAGTGCCAGCTTTATCCACATCCCATAGAGACTGTTGACAGTAAGAAGCTGACTGGATTTAGAGACCCTTTCTGAGCAAACTTGCTTTGTGAGTTTATGAAAGGTGATCCACCCAGGGATCTGCCTGGTGCCATTACTGTAGTCACCTTTGGCTATAGCTCACCGGGAGCAGAATGTGGAGTGGAGACCAGGAAATGTAGGTGAGTCTTAGGTTCAGTTCTCTGAGAAAGAGATTCAGAAACATCAGTTTGCATGGAGAGGGCTCATTGGTGAGAGTTCTTGAGAGTCATACCTGTAAGGGAGTCGGGGAAGGAGGACTGGGCAGAAGGGAAAGTTGAGTGTGATGGGGTTGCAACAGGAGTCTCTGATGAGTCTACAAGGAGATCTGGAGCTGGGATGGCCATATTGAGGCAAGGATGCTGGGCTTTGTATCACTTCTGTCCAGACATTAGATGTCAGTTGTCCCTGAGGAAGACTGGTAACCTTGCAAGGTTCCTTTGGTCAGGGAAGTTCCTGAGGAGAGTTTCAACCATGAGTTGGCAGCAGACAGCACTCCTGGCGACTGTGGGAAATGACATCATGGTCCAAAAGGAGGGATCCAGATGGCACATCACACCATTTACGCTACCCTCCTAGCAGACCTATACTAAAGTATCCTAGTACTTTCTTGGGAGAAGACAATGGCACCCCACTCCAGTACTCTTGCCTGGAATCCGGTGGATGGAGGAGCCTGGTGGGCTGCAGTCCATGGGGTCACTAAGAGTCAGACACGACTGAGCGACTTCACTTTCACTTTTCACTTTCATGCATTGGAGAAGGAAATGGCAACCCGCTCCAGTGTTCTTGCCTGGAGAATCCCAGGGACGGAGGAGCCTGGTGGGCTGCCATCTATGGGGTCGCACAGAGTCGGACACGACTGACGCGACTTAGCAGCAGCAGCAGTACTTTCTTATGGACAATCAGCTTCAGAAGTATTAAATGGAATACATGTATGGGAGAAAATGAGCACTTGAATCTTGATCCAAACTTTTACAAGGATATATACAATAAAAGGCTAGTTGTTATTCTTAAATTTGTTTTACAGAAGTATAGTTGATTGACAATGTTGTGCTAATTTCTACTGAACAGCAAAGTGATTCAGTTATACATATATACACATTCTTTTCATATGCTTTCCCAATATGGTTTATCATAGGGTATTGACTGTAATTCTCTGTGCTATACAGTAGGTCCTTGTCGTTTATCCATTCTCTCTAAGTGTAGTCCCTCAGTTGTGTCTGACTCTGCAACCCATAGACTGCAGCCAGCCAGATTCTTCTGTCCATGAGGATTCTCCAGGCAACAAAACTGGAGTGGGTTGCCATGCCATTCTCCAGGGGAACTTCCCATCCCAGGGATCAAACCCAGGTCTCCTGCACTGCAGGCAGATTCTTTACTGACAGCCACCAGGGAAGGGAGGTAAGTAAAATGACTCCATGATTCTATAAGCTATTAGAGCAGTTTTTTCTCTTTTTGTTTTTTAATGGTGGTGGTGAGGAAGCAGGGGTAGATTTTACTTACGTAAGCTAGTATAGTCTAGCCATCTAAGGGCCACTCTCTAGAATTGCTCCAGCTTGTAGTGGAACACTGATTTGGTCATTTTTCAGACCCAGCTTGACCTTTAACCTTTGAGGGAGGCACACTCACAGCCTGAGGTTATCGACTTCATAGCTTGGGCTTTCTTTCAGAAGGCTACCAGACTCAAATTTCCCTTGTAAAGAAACATTGTAAGGACAGAGTCCAAGGGAACCCTTGCCATTGATAGTCTAAACCTGAGTGACTTCTCAAGGTCAATTCAAGTCTTATACTTCATTTAAATAAATAGATACACATACACATCACTAGAAATTCAGAAAATATGCAATGACGGAAATAAATAATTAAAACCTATCTCTAATCCCACCACTGCTAACACAATAAAATATAGTCATCCTTTCCCCTCCCCATATGCAAGTCCTATTTTTTAAAAATTAATTTTACTGTGAAAACATACAGCTCTGGATTCAAATCCTAGTTCCACCACTTACTCATGGTGTGGCCTCCAGTAATTTACTGTTGACTTGTTTGTTCATGTATAAAACGGGAATAATTATACTCACCTCATGGAATTTTGTTAGGCTTTAAAACAAGGTGATATCTAAAACCATCTACTTCCACTGCCTGGTGCAGAATAAACATTCAATAAATGTTGTATCCTTTACTTCCCCACCCAAGGAGCTGAATTGGAAAAACCACATAGGAACCAACTTAAAGAACTGAGTTATGATCTGAGAAGAGCCTCCTTAAAAAAACCTCAAGCTTCATTGCTTAAATTAATTCCAAACTTTTTCACTCTATTAAGAGGCAATGCACAGTTTGATTCAGATATGTAACATGAGGCTATGTAATTAAACATATATATCCTGAAATTAATTTTATATTCACTTTTATAATACAGTACACTTATATAGAATAACACATGGCTCTTGATTAAACAGCAGACTGCCATTCAATCAAACAGCTCAAGATAGACCATAAAACGTGGAAACGCAGCATCAGCACCAAAATATGGTTATGGGATTTTAATATTCATTTCCACACTCTTACCTAGGTAGCATAAAAATGAATGTTTCAGAGAGAAAATGTTAAGAAAATGTTAAGCACTAAGTGCATTACATTTGTGCTTAAGCATTATTGGGTCATCTGGATTTATTGTAAATAAGACAAGAGAAATTTGGAGATTTGTCTTTCAAAGTAAAGTTAATTAGGACCAATATAATTTTGGTTTAAAATTTTCAATTATGGAAATAAAAAACTTTTAAGGCTATTTGAGTTTATTATTTTCTATATTTTAAGTTTATTTTCAAAATAAAATCTACTGAACTGTGCACATACTATGATGGAAATATTTTGTAAATCTCAGCTTTACATAATCCAAATTCTTACATAGTTGAGGGAAGAGGGAAAGGATACATCAGATCCACAGATGATTCCTCAAAATCTTTTTTCACTCCTTAAAGTGATTTCCTTCCTTCTACAAATCTTTATCTGAGCAGTAAAAAAGACAGTAAAATTGGCCATCTGAGTTTCATTTTACTCTCCTTCCCATGTTGGAAGACTTTTTAAGTAGGGAAAACCTATACTCACACTCAGCTGCTCCCTGTTCCTTACACAAAACTCATTTACCCTCAGTCTGATCCTGCTCAACGAAGACCTAGCTAAAATAATACGGCCTTTTAAATGTAAGCTGCTTGTTGAAGTATGCCATGTTGTGAGATAATCCTCTGGTGGGTGAAGGGAGGATTCTCATATTTCTCCCTCTCTTATGAGTAGCAGAGAAGGCAATGGCACCCCACTCCAGTACTCTTGCCTGGAGAATCCCATGGGCGGAGGAGCCTGGTGGGCTGCAGTCCATGGGGTCGCTGGGAGTCGGACATGACTGAGCAACGTCAGTTTCACTTTTCACTTTCATGCATTGGAGAAGGAAATGGCAACCCACGCCAGTGTTCTTGCCTGGAAAATCCCATGGACGCAGAAGCCTGGTAGGCTGCAGTCCATGGGGCCGCTAAGAGTTGGCCACGACTGAGCAACTTCACTTTCACGCTTCACTTTCATGCATTGGAGAAGGAAATGGCAACCCACGCCAGTGTTCTTGCCTGGAGAATCCCAGGGACAGGGGAGCCTGGTGGGCTGCCGTCTATGGGGTTGCACAGAGTCAGACATGACTGAAGCGACTTAGCTGCAGCAGCAGCAGCTTATGAGTAGAGAGGGACCTATAACTTTCATTCACATCTTTTCAAGGATGATTATGAAGAGAACAGTCTTGCAAAACAGTGTCTCCCTCCCAAGTGGAGGAGAGGCTTGTGTGCTGTCTACTATGATGAAGACACTGTCTCCCTCCATGGCAGGGCAAGTTTGCTGGTCTCCACTATGGAAGATTTGGGTTTTCTAAGCTCAGGGCTCCTCAGTGGACACATGCCCATTGCCTGTGCAGCATCCATCTGAGCTTCTCCTGTGTAACTTTGAGGTGGGGAAGCAAGCATGGCTCATCCTACTGACCACATTGTGAGTCATCAGTTCTTTTGTCTCTGACCCAAGAGTATCATGTCTCCTGCCAGTATCCCCAAACCATGGCAGGCTTGCAACTAAGGTAAATTCCAGACTCTTCAGAGTTCTTGACATATGATGCATGAAAAAGATGCTAAGTCGTTCTCAGTCATGTCCGACTCTTTGCGACCCCATGGACTGTAGCCCACCAGGCTCCTCTGTCCATGGAATTCTCCAGGCAAGAACACCGGAGCGGGGAGCCATTTCCTTCTCCATGAAAAAGATGAACAAATCCTAAATGTACAGATGGGTGAGTTTTTACAAAGTGAACACATTTACCACATTCACATAAATAAAACCCAAGAAGTAAGGTAACAAGAATCCCACAGTTCCCCTCATGCTCCTGACCAGTCGCAGTCCCTCCACAGGTCACCACTGCCCTAACTTCTCACACGAGATGTTCCTTCTGCCTTTCTTGAACTTTGTACAAATGGAATCGTATAGTGTGTAGTCTTCTGTGTGGCTTATTCTGCTCAATATTATGTCTGTGAAACTTATTCATGTTTTTGCATATAGTTTTAGGTTCTTCATCATTACTGAATGGTATTCCATCATGTGAATGTATCAGATTTCCTGAATTCCATATCTTCTTTTGAACTCCCACAATCCTTTATTAATAATTTTTCTGCTCAACTCATCACTTAATATCTTGTGCTTTAGTTATTAAAGCATACTTATTATTTCCTGTCCTAGGCTCTTGACTCCTTGGAAACTTAAGCCTCAGGAGAACCTGAGCATTGCATTCATTCATTCAGTTATTCTAGAAACATTCGAGAGAGAGCTGCTATGTCTGAAGTATGTTGGAGCCAGCATTGTCCTCATTCACATAACAAGTGCTAGATAATATTTGGTGAGTGACTGAGTGGGGAACAGCAGAAAGCGAAGTGAAAAAAGGCCACAAGGAAATGTTAAAAGACATTTGTCTTGACTAATATAGATTGTATATTACATGAGGAATGAGACTGGCGTTTAACAAAAATCCAAGGACTTGTACAGCAAAGTGCCTAGTAAAATTTTCACATGATTATCCTATGGGCATGTTAACAAAGAAAACTTGTGGTTTACACATCCCCAGATTTGTTCACTCACATATCTTTCCCATCTCATAAAAATGCACTGCAATCCATTCAGTGGCTCAAGCCAAATACGTGGGCATCATTTTGTATCTTATTCCCCAAATCCAGCAAAATTAATCAGTCCTGTGGACTCCAACTCTAACGCATATTCCAAATCTGGACTTGTGTCCATCTCTACTGATGTTTAGTACCGAATCATTTCTCTGCTTCTCATTTGCCCGAGCCACATAGATATACCACATCCTCTGGAAACAGAAATCAGGTCATAGTACACCCTTGCTTAAAGCCCTCTGATAGTATCTCATTGCCCTTAGAATAAAATATAAACTCTTTACTTCAGTTTTTAAAGCATATTCTTAACTGTGACTTTATCTTGTCCTCATCTGTTCAGTTCCAGCCACCTGGCCTTTTATTCCTAGCTTTTTGGCCTTATGAACTTGGATGAGGTGAGTTTAAAGGGAATAGGTAAAATAAGCACATTGATGGTTTAGGATCTTTCTAAAGAGTGAGACCATATTGGACTCAGGAATTAAATCAAGTTCCTCAGCTTTCAATAGTTTCTTTTCCTTCTACTGTAGGCTCCAAGAGTGCATGCACAATGAGCATGAGAACCAAGTCCAAATTTAAAGGTGCCTTAGAACATACTAGTGGAGAAGGCAAGGGCACCCCACTCCAGTACTCGTGCCTGGAAAATCCCACGGACGGAGGAGCCTGGTAGGCTGCAGTCCATGGGGTCGCTAAGAGTCGGACACGACTGAGCGACTTCACTTTCACTTTTCACTTTCATGCATTGGAGAAGGAAATGGCAACCCACTCCAGTGTTCTTGCCTAGAAAATCCCAGGGACGGCAGAGCCTGGTGGGCTGCCATCTACGGGGTCGCACAGAGTGGGACATGACTGAAGCGACTTAGCAGTAGCAGAACATACTAGAGTATACTAGAAATTAAATAGCTGGTTTTCCCCAGGACCTTCCTTGTCATGTTTGAATCAGTCATTGAGCTGCATGCACAGGTATTATTCATAACATGTCTAGTACCATGATGACCTTTCAGATCTTATTAGCTTAGTTGAGGTTGGTCGAATCACAATTACATTGATTTCTAAAGGGTGGTGTATTTGAGACCATGCTTGGATGATGTTTACCAAATAGAATGCATCAGAGTCAGCCAGATGACAAAGGCAAATCTTATTTAAGAAGGATTGCATTTATGTTACCCATAAATCTGAATTGTATCTTGGAAATTCTCCTTTGTATCCAATCAGTGTATGGATGGGGTTAGAGTAGGAATAACACCTAATCTCTCAAGATCACTGCTTGACCACGGAGGATATTGCCTATTTTGTTCCCAGGACAGAAACCTGAGAAATCCCAGTGTGTGACTGTAGTGTAGCCTCTGCTTAACTCTTGATGGATATTCAATAAGTATTAAATGATGTCACTTGGATAGAAGTCTCTGACAATATGGGAAGACAACCCATTAATGTTCATTATTATAGGATTTTCATCTGAACACGTGTCATCTTGACTTGGCCAATATATTTTACTTGGTTGGACATTTGAATTGGTGTTGGCACGTGTGATACACTCTTAGATCTGAGCAGCTTCTGATTTACACATGGCCAGACAACCTCTCTACAGGAAGCCGACAGAACCATGGCTAAGGGTCCAGGTGTTGGAGACAAATACACCTTGGTTTGAATCTTGGCTCCATTCCTTCCTCGTCTCAGGATTTTAGGGAAAGTATTTAACTTGGCTGCATTTCTGATTCTCTATCTATAACCTGAGAATTAATGATAAGGTCTACTTTGTGGAAGTTGTGTGAGGATTCTGGGAAGGGAAGTCATATAGAGAGGTGAAAGGGTTATTGTTGCAAGTGCTGCCTTTCCCCACTGCACTGGCTAGCCTGACTGATGCAGAGTTTCCTGTTCCCTGAGCATTGCCAACCCCCCTGAGCCTCCGCCATGAGCATCAACCCTTGGGGACCTGCCCAGCATCCGTGCTGGCCCACTGGGCATGTCTGAGGTCTCATCCCAGCTAGTCTCACCTCGGCTGTGTCTCTGTGGGCAGCTGGCCCTTCCCAGCCTTTCTCCTCCTTCCTTCCTCCTGTCTCCCCTCCTCCTGAGTCAGCGGTGGGGTGCCAGGAAAAGGATGTGCAGGCCAGAGGCATTTTGGGGTGAAGCACCATCTCAACTGGACAATAACAACTGTGGTGGTTCTGATCTCTTGCATGTCTGTGTCTCTTCACCTCCTCCCAGCAGCCTCTGGTTTCATCTCCTTTCCCTGCACATTCTCCATCAATTGCAGAGGCCCAGTGCCACAGCTCAAATGAACAAGGCTCTCAATCAGAAATATTATTAACCGGTGGGACTGAGCAGTCATGGCAGAGGTAGCTCTGCAGAATGTAGAGAGCCCTGTAGGTCAACAGTCAGTCCTTCATTTGTTGGGCCCTGGGGAAAATCCCGGAGCGGCCCCCAGGAAAGGACAGAGCATGTAAGTGGTGGGCAGGCAGTCTTCTGACAATGGCCCACTCAGGGGGCTTTGGAGTGGGTGTTTACACAGAAATACTTTAGCTGTTAGACTGTACCTGTGTATACCAGTTAAACACCAGGCCCGATCCTAGCCATCTTCATTTTCAAAACAAGTTACCCTTTACTTTTTCTTCTTTTCCCTTTTCTCCCTTTCCCTTCTTGTCTCTTGTCCAATTTTTCTTCTGATAAATGTCAAATAATGTACACCGAGGGGGGCAAAATATCCACTTCCTCCTGCAAAGAAGCCAAGTGCAACCTGGGCTCTGGAGATTTGAGGCAAATGTGTGTTCATTTCCTAGGGTGGCTGTAACAAAGTACTGCCATGCAGTGACTTAAAACAACAGAAATGATTGTCTCCCGGCTCTGGAGGCTGGAAGTATGAAATCAAAGTACTGGCAGGGCCACATGCCCTGTGAAACTGTGGAGAAAGGGACCGTTCCTTGCCTCTTCCAGCTTCTGATAGTCTCAGACACTCCTTGGCTCACGGCAATGCAATCTCTCCTCCATCTTCACATCGTTGTTTTCTCTGTGCCTTTTCACATATCTTCTCTCTATTTCTGTCTGAGTCCAAATTTCTTTATGTCATAGGGACACCAGTCTTACTATGTTAGGGCATACCCTCACGACCTCATCTTACGTCGCTTAGATCTGCAAAGACCCTATTTCCAGAATAGGGTGACCTTTCTCACACTGAAGTTTAGCACTTCAACATCTTTTTTTGAGGGCATATCATTCAACCCATAGGAGGTAGTCCCCACTAGGTAGTTCATTGATAAAAATTCATGAGATTCTCTGTCCTTGTGCAAACGGCTTGATTTAAAAAACTAAGAGCCTTAACTCTCCTCTCAAACACAGATCACGCCGGGCTAAGGACATTTGCCTCATTTCTGAGAGCAGTGATGCTCACTGAGATTCAATGCTAGAAGGCACTTCAGAGATCTCTATGAGCAACCTACCCACTTTACAGATAAGAAAGCTGAGAACTAGACACACGATTTACCTGAAATCTCAGTGCTTGTAAGAGTCACAGCCCCAAAGCAGAACACGTGTCTCTCTATTCTCCTTTCCCTATTCCTATGAGTAATATGAAGTAAGGTGTTGACTTAACAAACATGATTGCATTGACTTTACTCAGAAGCCTGCTTTAATCTTCACCTTAACTAGTTTGTGTGGACGTAGCATCTGAGATAATTCCTGAGGAAATATTTCTCATAGACATCAGTGCATCCAGTGAGACTCTAAGAGGAATAATGAGAATCAGTGGGTAAGGCATTCTAACAATCCCCAAATGTGTTTTTAACACTGTTATTGTTGTTTTAGCATTGAATACACTTAACCAGGAAATCCAGACTTCTTTCTGAAGCATTCCAACTGTTGTGTTTATACCCAGTTGCCACACAACATTTGCTCCTACTGTGTTTTAGTTGGCAAGGGCTGGAGGAAGGGTTTTAGGAGCCAAGTAGCCTCAGATAGGGAATCTTTCCAATCCCCAGGGATCTGGCATAGCCCCAGAATCAATAGTCACAGGGACAGATGCCAGCACTCAGCTCATCCAGGGTCTTAGCTAACCTTGGGCTAGCCCCCTATTTAGTAGCTAAATCTGAATAGGAAGAACCAGCTGAAAAAATAGAGCCCTGCAAATGTTATAGATAAATAAGTAAAAGCTGCATTTTTTTTCCCCATCAGGGAAAAAAAGGGGAATACTGCAGAGGATGTATTACATTTTCGTTTCCTCCCTCCAAAAATCTCAACTACAGCCATGTTGCCAATCTCCTGAATTAAAAATGGATAAACATGGCAATGTTTTACTATCATTACATATTTTCCAGACACAGAGTATTTCCTACTTTCATTACACAATTTGGAGACTGTGAAATGAAAATATACATGATTTAAATGGCAGTGTATAAATCTGACATCTTTCTCCACTAGACATGTCATTTATTTATTTAACACACTTTGACTGAGCACCTACTATTATATACCAGCACTGTACTCTGCCCTGGGATTCTTAGAGAAATGACTCTGGACTCCAGAAGTGCTTCAGAATTGTCAAGGAAGATGTTGTCCACCAACTATAGTTCATTGTGTCAGTTACTAAGATGAAGTATATGGACAGAGAGGTATATGGACAGTGTTGTAAGAGTATGCATGAATGATTCATTCTGCCTTAGAAGAAGTAGATGATGGGAGATATGTGCCAAGAAAAGGTTTGGTCTAACTGGTGCTTTTGAGAGCTGACCACAGCAGCAGTGCAGTTAGGCAGGCAGCACATAGGCGCTTACTCTAGACCCCAGCATTCTGTGTGAATATTTTAAAATTCCTGCAGCTGTGTCTTTCTCAGAAGGTAGACGGGTGTGGGAGGTCTTGGCGACCATTCTAATGTACCCTGCCATGGAGAGGGTAGAGCTGTGTGGGACAAGCTTCATCTCTCTGCAGATGCACCTGGGCAGGCTGGGCTGCAGCCTTTCTGAAGATGTAACATCCTGTCCAGGCAAAAGGTGTATTTTTCATTTGTTCACTTTTCTGACTGAGGACCAGATTATAGCCTCCAACTGAGGATGTCCCAGAAACTGTATTGTCCTAGAGGAGTTGGGGTAGCACAGAGGTGAGGGGGGAAAGAAGGGGACAGGGAGGAGAGTGGGACCAGAGAAGGGGAGACTGCAGGAGGGGAAGTCCTCCAGCTTCATTTGGATATGATTCTCCTAGACTCCAAATGGAAAATAGAACTGAACACCCATGATTAAGAAATGCAATACGTGCTAAGAAAGTCGAAAGTAATTTACACCAGGCATTAAAGTGTTTTGCATGAGAGTATAGTATGATGTAGACAACCCAAGAATTATGTCTTTCATTAAAAGGTTTGCAACTCAGTGTGCCGTGATATAACTATAGCAGTTTTTCTGTCTTGGTGACGGTTTTTTATTTTAAACACAGCCTTACAAACCAAGGAATGCAAATGCATTGGGAACACTCAGCCCCAGGGTTTAAACTTATTGTCACATCTTCCTTTCAGCACTTCACCTGCTTGTGCCAGGGTGAAAGGTGAGCAGTTATACCTCCATTGCCCCTCAACCCCATGTCTCCTGAATCCAGCTATAAGGAAAACTGTCATTTATTTCTTCATTATTCAAAGTTAGCACTCGCTAGTTCAAAGTCCATTAGAGATTATGCATCAAGAATGATCTACATTAAGGTTGGGATTAAAGGAAAATCAGTTACATGAAAGAAAGGTGTTTTTGCCACAAATCTTGTGTGTGCATGTCAAGAAGCATATTCATTGCCTAATTTGAAAAGAAACCAGGACAACTCCCAGAGATATATACCTGCATCTGGCCAGTCTTTCCATAAAGAGACTTTCTGTTTGAAGTTTGCCTGTGAAGTTAGAAGAAAACCTCTCTCCCTGGTGAGCACATGTAGCTTATTCAAATAAATAAATGAACAAGTAATAGATGTAATTCTGATTTTAGGCACTAAAGAAGAGTACTATCAAAAGTTGATTCATACTGAACATGTTTAGGCGAAAAAAACTGGGTTTATGAATAAGGCTGACAGAGTTCAGTTGGCTCTAAGGAGAGATTGGATGAACTTTCAAAATGCCTTCCAACCCAATGATTGAATAAATTTATCAATTATTATCTAACTATATTCATAATCTTCTGGGTGAGTTTGGAGCAACCATTTGCTGATTTGATAAAAACCTTGATGATGCTAGATGTGAATCAAGGGACCTACAATGGTCTGGGCACTAAATCAAGTGTTTTTCAAGAATTGTTCCATTTACTCCTCAAATCAGCCCCTGGATTCAGATATTACAAGTTTCTACTATGTATCATCATCTGTAACATAATTTATCACATACCTTAGGCTATTTTTAAACTAGGCAAGTGAGGTCTCAGATATGATGCATTATTGAATTTGAAAGCACCAGGATTATGTTCTGTGCAATGTCTAGAACACTGTGAGCCCACACACAGAAAACCACAAAAATTAGTAATGTCTGTAGTGTTGCTGCATCAGTTTTGCAACATATAGAGAGAACATACCATGCAAATCAAATGTGTGTCTGGATGTGAATTTACCAAGGTGCGGGTACTCTGTAGCAGTTCTGGCTGCAGAGGCTAAGTGCCTTCTGGTCTCTGGGATGTTCCTAATTTCACCCTGGCTCCTGCCAAGTCTGGCATTAGCGATGGGTTTGATAAATGTGTGTGGAACTAAACTAAGGCACTCTAACCACTCTTCAGGCCCCTCCTAAAGTGCTCTGAGTCCTCTTGTTTCCAAATGTTATGGTGGGAAGGTCAGAGGGGCAAGACCTTTCCATGTGTGTCTGGCATCCTTTCTGATCAAGGCTTGATAAGCAAGGGTGTTATCTGAGGCCTCCAAAGCAGATGCTCAGAATCCATTTCTACTTTTAACTCAAAGTCAGATTTTGCTAAGGGACTTTTGCCAGGGGCTCTGTGATCTGTAGACTTTGAGTAGAAGCACTCTTCTGTAACTTGGGGAGGGTGCAGAATATTTCAGTGGGGGAAAACATACCTCTGTCTCATATTTTTGCACCCAGCTTAGCCATTTGATCACTTCCATCTGGCTTTGCTCTTTTATAACAAAAACATCAAAGTGGACTTGGCAAGGATCATCCCCCAAATGTGCTTTCATTGTCTATATTAGTGAATCTCGGTCCAGTCAAAAAAGAAGAGCATTTTGCTGTGGTTAATGTCACTTGCTTCATGGAAAGAACTAACTTAGCAACTGTTCCTAACCTTGACCAAATCTAATGGTTTTATAATTAAGAGAAAGGGAACATTTGTTGAGTCCCTTCACTTGAGCTAGGTGTTGTATCTAATACCACCCTGTTTCTGATTATCTAGCTTTCTGGTGAGGAAACTGAGGCTCAGAAAGATTGAACAATTTGCTCACAATCATGGAGTAAAAGTGGAGGTAGTGGTTGAGTTAGGATTTTCACGCAGGTCCATTTTGAGAAGTGATCCCAACTTTTCCCACTAGACTAGGATCTTTGTTAGATCAACAGAGACACAGAAATACTAAATCCTAACTCTGCCTCTGCGACGTGACATGGTGTAAGTTACTCAAGGATGTCTGTTCTAAGGAGGACACATGAAGTGCTGCCCAGGGTCAACACCCACCTCGGTGACTACAGACACTGGAGGATGGCTGTGGTGTGCTCAAGGCACACTCCTTGATTTGCACTTATTTTCATTGGAAGGACTGATGCTGAAGCTCCAATACTTTAGCCACCTGATGCAAAGGGTTGACTCATTAGAAAAGACCCTTATGCTGGGAAAGATTGAAGGCAGGAGGAGTAAGGGCCGACAGAGAATGAGACAGTTGGATGGCATCACCGACTCGATGGACATGAGTTTGAGCAAGCTCTGGGAGTTGGGGATGGACAGGGAGGCCTGGGGTGCTGCAGTCCATGGGGTCACAGAGAGTCAGACATGACTGAGGGACTAAAGTGAACTGAACAGCATCTTGATGAAGGCTTTTGCCTGTGAAAAATATTTCAACTTGGTAGGTACGGAGAGTCTTCTTTTCTTTCAGTGTGAACGCTTACTAAACATCTTCCTATATGGCCTCTGCTTAATTTTTGCTTGGAGCCTGTAAGAAATGAAACAGCATTCGGGAGATTAGGTGGCTTGGCTAAAGCCCTAGGGTCAGTAAGTGGGAGAAGTAGCACCGGGGACTCAGCACATGCTCTTGCCAAAGCCCTTCCCAGAGCCTGCTCAGGTAGGCTTTCTAGAAGGGCTCCTTACTCAAATGAATTAGAAAGGACAATAGAAACTGTGAAGAAGACCCAAGCCAGACACTCACAGGACCTCTAAGAGGACCAAGGTTGACCCACAATAAAATGGTGAAGTGTGTTTTAGGTGGGTTCACTGATGGTGTGACCTTCCCCATCTCTAGGGTCATTCTCAACTATCACCAGCAGCCCTGGAATCTCATTCCTGCCTTGTTGGATTTTTTGATCCAGATAGTTTCTAACTTTCTCCATCATCAAAGTCTTCCCCTTCAAAAATATCTACAGGTTCCAATAGATAAGTAACTAGTGAACTGGATTATCCTAGACTGTTTTTGACACTGACCCTGTAGAGGCATTCTTATTCATAGGCATGACTTCTAGAGTGGACATTTCAGACATATCAGCAGATGAGTGGAGAAATCTTACAGAAGGATTGAGGATCTAATACTAACCCCACAACCAGTCACCATCCTGGATCAGATGTGGCTGGACCTACACCAGCTACAAGTGTGTGGGTGTCATCCCCCGTCTCAGACTCAGCAAGTGCTGCATCAGGGAACAGTCTGGATAATACACTTTTGGCTATACCTAATGGAACCTGACAATCTAGCCTAAGGAAAAACTTTATGTTCCAAGTATATGGCAGCAAGAACTCAAGGAGCACCAAGGAAAAGGTGAACAATCAGGTATCAGAAAGGAGAACAGAGACAATTCTGGGGCACAAGTAGGATTTCAGAACCTTCCTTTTGCTGTTAATGTGACTTGGTTCCCAATACCTAGACTGACTCTCAGCCCAAAGTTTTGAAGGGAGCCGGACTTATCCAGTCAGAGTCAGGCAATCACTTTGATCCACTCTGCTCTAGCCTGTGGTCCAAACACAGTGAGGGGAGGGGAAGAGAGAGTTTTCAGAGAAAGATGTCTTATAGGAGGCATACAGTAACCACCCCTGAGTCAACTCTCTTCATTTTACAGAGGTAGAAGCAGGGACCCAGCAAAGTGAAGCAACTGCCCCAAGGCCAAGTAGTGGAAGAGCAGGGCTAAAGTACAGCCCCCAACCCCCGGCTCCTGGGACAGGGCTCCTTGATCTATCCTTCTGCTTTTGTTCCTTGCATATTTTATGGCCTCAATCTATCCCCCACCCCCACGTGCCCTTCCCACTGCAGACACAGCAGTCTTCCAAAAGCCCAAATCTGATCATGACATTGCTCTGCTAAGTAGCCAGACTCCAGTCCAAACTCCTCAGCACTGCAGGCAAAGCCCTTTTAATTGCACCTCACAGAGTATACAAGTCTGTTCAGGCTACCATAAGAAAATACCACAGACTGGCAACAAAAATTAATTTTCTCACTATTCTGAACATACGGACATCCAAGATCAAGGTGATGGCAAGGCTGGTTCTATTCAGAGGCCTCTCCTCTTGGCTTGTAGGTGGTTGCCATCTCACTGTGTGCTCGCGTGACCTCGCCTTTGTGTACTCACAGAGAGAGACCGCTGGTGTTTCCTCCTCTTCTAATAAGGATACCAGCCCTAGTGGATGAAAGCCTCATCTTTATGACGTCATTTAACTTTAATTACCTACCTAAAAGCCTTTTCTCCAAATTCAACCACATTGAGGGTTGGGGTATCAGCACATGAATTTGGGGGAACATGATTCAATTCATAACGTGGAGTTTTCCCAGTCCTCAGCATGGTCTCTCTCTCCTCCATCCCCCTTACATTCATCCACTGGACCTACCTCAGCCCAACCTCATAAGCCGTGCTCTTTCAGATCCCCTCTCCTTGGAATGTACTCTTTATTTTCTGCTAGTACTTGAAGTCCCACTTCAGTGGCTGTTACCCCATGAAGCTTTGGGGATGGACATCATTTGAGCTGGATGCTCCCCCACCCCGACTGAGTGCACACTGTCACATCTGCGGGTCATCGGGCATGGCCATGTGTGTATATCACTGCTATGACACATTCTATTTTAATAAATTTGTGTATGTGTTGGTCTTTTAAGTAGGCTATGGATTCCTAGAGGGTGGGAACTATCTTACTGCTTTTAACCTTCTCCCCACTATTGTCTACCCAGCATTTGGCACATGGTAGAAACTCATTAAGTGCTGGTTGAATAAACAGGAAGCACAATTATAGAAAGGAAAGACTGCCTTCCATATTCTTTGCCTTCATTTCATCACCATCTCTTTCAGGAAAAACTTTGCTGAATGATGGAGTGATATTTGTGCAACAAAAATTGAAGGAAAATGCAAAGAGTAGAAATTTGAACATTTTTTCCAAGGCGATAAGGAAAGCAGAACTTTGCTTGTTCACTAAAGACAATGAAGAGACCCACCTCAGATTATGAGATTTTGTACAAAGCGTCCCTGAAGCATAAACAAGGGGTGAATTTATCATACTCTTTCATGTTCCTCTCTACTACTGCTACCAGGCTATGCAGAAACTGCAGCGGGAGACCCCATGAAACATACCGATAGGCAGATGAGAAACAAACATGATAAAATACAAGAGCACCACACCATCAGACTCACTTTTTCATTCATTTTGACAAGGGTAATGTAGTTTTAATTGCTAATGATAATATGTATTGCCTCCTAGTAAATGTCTTGTGGTGTATTTTGTAAACCTTTCATCTTAGAATAGCACAGTCCTCCCAAATTTGTTCATTAAACCTTTGTTAGAAACTGAGAGGTTATTGACTATCAGGGGAAAATGAGCAAGTTCATTATGAACTGGCAAAGAGGCATTAATAACCATCTCCTGTAGCAATTGTATACTATGAAAATTAGAGAGCAAGATCTTTTAATATATTTTTATTTTTAAATTAATATTTTTACATATTTTTATTTGATGGCATTATAATTTTTAAAAAATATTTTTATTTAATTGGTACTATCATTTCAAAACTAATAAATTGAAGAAAGCCCACATTCAAATATGTCTCAAAATGACTGAATAATTGATTAAAACTTAGTTTCATTTTCAAAGTTGAAGAACTGGTGTATAAAATGTGTTCGCCAGATAAGGTAGCAGAGATAGACAATTGTTTTATTTTGTTTGTATTTATAATTTATACAACTCAATATTCCTATTGATGTGTCTCTGTAACAAGTCACACACAATTATCAATAAGAAATCAAAGAGTGCCACTAAGGTGTGAAATTATACAATCATTCTACTGCAAAGAAAAAGCCTTAGAGGTGAACTATATATTGAATTTTTCAAAGGAAAATTATATGTCTGTGAATGTGTCATTTGATGAAATGATTGTCATGGGAAATTAAATCTCACTCTGAAAGAAATCAGTAAGAATGAGAAAATCATCATAAATTCTCTCTGTATAAAGGAATTTTACTTTTTCACAAAAGAATTTTTTTCTCTAAGTTTCTAATCATATTAATAGTGTATGATACATACACTATTCACATATGGGATCTTCATATATGGGATGATATAAACACATACTTTTATCCACACTACATTCTTTGGACCTAATGCATACTCATGTCAAAGGGAAATCAAGAACTTTGGTATTATCCAATTCCATGTTTTTCAAAGGATAGCCCTTGGGCCACCTATATTAGAATCCCCTGGGACATCTGTTGAAAATTCAGCTTCTAATCAAGACTTGCTGAATCAGAATCTCAGAGGTAAATCTCACAATAAAGCAAGTTAGAGAAACGCTTGTCTAGCTAATTTAGCCAAGACTTATTTCCAAACCATCCAATTTGTTTCAATACATCAGTAACATAGTGTGAAGCCTGGCAGATTCAGTGATGGTGGAAAGGTTTTTGTGACTTAGAGAAAGCCTTCAATTACAGAGAGAGTGCTTTTTGAGAAAATGGAGTTTTATATTTTTAACAGTTGTCTATATTATAAAGGAAGACATAAATGAGTACTAATAGATTAAATGAGGAGCATTCATGAAAAAGTTATAATTCACAAGCCTCTACTATATATGAATGCCTCCTAAACATAAAACTTATCTAATATTCAAGACTTGGTTACTGGATGTGGTGGTGAGTGTCATGAAGAAATTTATTGTTTCTGAATCACTGTTTGTAAAAGCTATACTTTTTAGACTACATTCTCCACTTGAGAGGAAGATCCAGGAATTGATAGAATAAGAAATTTAAAACTTTTTGCTAAATAAGCATTACATAGGCATTGTTTGAATTATAGGAAGAGCTCAAATTAGTGGTGCATGAATTAACCATGTTTGAGTGAAAGAGTTCTGTAGAGTCTCTCTACCATAGACGTGGGGACATCTTGGTAACGAACAACAAAATGATGAAATCCATCATTTCACCTCTGGATGAATTTCTCAAAAGAATATAAATGTAAATTTCAATGTAAATATAACCTTAATAAGTCACTATATGCTTTACCCTAATATTCTTCTTGGATTCCTAGATTTTATGACTTTTGAGAAATGTAACTGGATCCCTCAAAATAGTTCTTGGATCACTGGAAGGGTCCCAGACCTTGGTCTCTGGTATAATTCTTAACAAAACTGTAAAATGAAATTTTCTATCCCATAACTCACCCCTTCCTCTGGTGTGGTCTCTGCTTTTGGGAGCAGTCATATATAAGGCAGTGGTTAAGTGCACAGCACTTCCAACTATGTTTGAGTCACGGCTTTGCCACTGACTAGCTGTGTGACCTTGGGAAACGCACTGACCATCTCTGTACCTAATGTCTCATCTACCATGCTCTCGGCGCTACCAACCATGTCAGACTAAATGGAATAAAGCATGCTACACACCTAGCAGGACACCGGAACATAGAGAGCATTCACTGTGGCTCTTTGACCTTCCCTCCCACCGCCATCCCACTCCCCAGAAGCCTCTGAGCAAACAAGGGTTCCCGCTGCAGATGCTCCTCAGGCCTGATCATGGGCTCTTCTGGCTACTCTGCCCTTGAAAGTTAAGTTGTTAGGATCAGGGCCATGTATTCTGCTTCCCATGGTATTTGCATTTAAAGGGAGCCTTAGACAGGACTCATCTGATTGCAAGTGGCAGCAACCTAACTTGAATTAGCTAAAGAAAGTGGGGATAGAACCTGCCTGTGAATGCAGGAGACACAAGAGACGTGGATTCTATCCCTGGGTCTGGGAGATCCCCGGAGAAAGAAATGGCAACCCACTTCCAGCATTCTTTCCTCTAAAATTCCATGGACAGAGGAGCCTGGTGGGCTACAGTTCATGGGGTTGCAAAGAGTCAGATATGACTGAGCGCTCATGCACAATGTAATCAAGAAGGGCAAGAATATAGCTAATGACGACTGCCTCTTAACTGTATTTCTCTCCATCAATTGGTCTCATCTCCTCCCTCTGCTCATAGGCTTATTCACTGCACAAAAGCCATGGCCACGGGTACCTCCAGGCTCATATCCTCATTTCCAGAGAAGAAGGGGGCTCTTCTCTCTCAGCCCCAAATGGAATCCCTGGAGAAAGACTTGGGAGAGTCCAGCGTGGCCCCAAGTTTACCCTTCAACCAGCTGTGGTGGTCAGAGCTTAGCGAGGGCTTGATCCCTCTGAACTGGATCACATGATGACAGCAAGGTAAGAGAGTAGATAGAAAAATGGATGCAGGTAACACAAGCACAGCTGTGGGGAGGAATCTTGTAAGGCAGGCAACTAGGTTCTGTCTCTTCTTGAAATAGAGGAATGAACTGCTAACGACAACTTCAAATAGCAGCTGCTGGTCCATAGAGAATGGCAATAACGTTTGACATGGAGACCTGCTGCTGCTGCTGCTAAGTCGCTTCAGTCGTGTCTGACTCTCTGTGACCCCATAGACGGCAGCCCACCAGGCTCCACCGTCCCTGGGATTCTCCAGGCAAGAACACTGGAGTAGGTTGCCATTTCCTTCTCCAATGCATGAAAGTGAAAAGTGAAAGTGAAGTCGCTCGGTCATGTCCGACTCTTAGTATCCCCAAGGACTGCAGCCCACCAGGCTCCTCCACCCATGGGATTTTCCAGGCAAGAGTACTAGAGTGGGTTGCCATTGCCTTCTCCCCATGGAGACCTAGAGTCCTCCAAATACACACCTAGTTGCAGCAGAACTTTCTTTTTTTGGTCACCAAACTGTCATTTAAAGGAGTAGAAAACTGAGATCTTACAGATAATCAAAGCTGCCTGATTCAGCATTGAAATGTGCCCACTTAAAAGTCTGTTTGCTACATGTTTTGAAAGTGCTGATGAGCTATCCATGCCTGAGCAGGTTCCCTGAATGTCTGAAGTAGTGCAGTGGTTCTCAAGGTGGGGGGTTCCAGGCCAGCATCACCTGGGAACTCACGAGAAATACAAATTATTGGGCCCCACTCAAGACTTAATGGATCAGAAACTAAAGATGGAGCCCAGGAATCTGCATTTTAACATGCCCTCCAGAGGACTCTGATGTACCATGTCTTAGTTCAAGAACCACTGGTGTGGTGTATGCCATGGTAGTTGGCCCAAATGCCCCCTTCAGAATAGCCGTACTTCAGGACTCATTCCTCCAGACTCTGGGAGTTTGGCAGCTGTCAGCTTTTGGCTGAGTCCCTCTGGTGAAGACAGCCGCCTTATCCAAGGTCAGGCTTCCTTTCTGGGGTATCCTATATTCCTGATTTGTCTATGGATGTAGGAGTCCTTAACTTGGGACAACTTTGAAGGTCCATCCTAGTCCAGAGCACCCCATGTGAACCACCGAAGTCTTTGTCATGACTAAATTGCTGGTTAACCCCTCCCTCCACCCAAGCCTGCACTCTTTCTCCTTCACAGGCATCTATCTAAGTATACACTCAATTTCCTGCATGAAAATCACCATTTCCAAGTCTGTTTCCAGGACAATTAAACTAAGACACCTGGCTCCTCCCAATAAGAGATAGGACCACTCACAGTCGGTCCCCAGTGGCTCATCAGTAAAGAATCTGCCTGCAATGCAAGAGATGCAGGTTCAATCCCTAAGTCAGGAAGATCCCCTGGAGTAGGGAATGGAAACCCACTCCAGGATTCTTGCCTGGAAAATCCCGTGGACAGAGGAGCCGGGTGGGGTCCTACAGCTCATGGGGTCACAAAGAGTCGAACACAACCGAAGCAACTGAGCAGAGCTGGTCCCGGAAGAGAGAGGGCACTGTAGCTGCCCTTCTGGAATAGCCCAAAGCAACAGGGTGTCCTCCGGTTTCTTTCAAATGAAAAGATCCATCCTTCTTCCGATTCAGTTTCCAAGGGGACCCTATTGTGAATATTCTGCTCATGGTCCTCCTCTGCCAATATTATGTGCTAATTCCTGTGCTGGTGGAGAGAAATTGTAAGCCATGACCATTCACTCTCCTCTCAGGTTAGAACCTACCCTCCTTCTCCACTTGGTCTTTGAAGGATCCAAAGCATCAAAAGGCTTTCTTGTATTTTTTCCCACTCCCTATGTTTTTCCCACTCGTTATGTAAAAGCCAACAGGATCTGTTGACATCTGTTTTAATGTCATGTCTAGATTGGAAATTAGTCTTCAGTGCTACAAGGATGAAAGTGAAAGTTGCTCAGTCATGTCCATCTCTTTGTGACCCCGTGGATTATAATGACCCCATGAATGAGGATGAGTATCCTAAAAACATGGCCACGTAGTCTGCTTGGGCATGAAACCTTCCCTGGCCATATAGCAGAACTTTCCTCACCCCTCATCTGAGGTTGCAAGTCAGGAAGTGATCCAAATCTTCCACGTGCAAAGCTGTGGCATTCACAGCTCTCCACCATCTACATGCGAGGTCACTTCAGTCACGTCTGACTCTTTGCAACCTTATGGACTGTAGCCTGCCAGAGTCTTCTATCCATGAGATTCTCCAGGCAAAAGTACTGGAGTGGGTTGCCATGCCCTCCTCCAGAGGATCTTTCCAACCCAAGGACCAAACCTGCCTCTCTTGTGTCTCCTGCATTGGCAGGCGGGTTCTTTACCGCTAGGGACACTTGGGAAGCCCCTACACCATCTGGCCCAACCCATATCTCCACCTTCACGCTTAGCCACAAACGCTTGCATCCGCAACACTCAGTTGCTCATCATTCCCTAATCCCAGTAAGGTTTTTGGTCTACGAGCCTTTGTCTGAGTTGTCTGGCTTCTCTCTTCTGCTAAATTATAAGTTCCTTGAGGCCAGGGGTCATGTCTTGGACAACTTTGTAGCCCCTTTAAAGCCTGAAACAAGTGCTTTCACATAATGCAGAGAAGACCTAAAATATTTGGTATACTGCTGTCACTGTTACAGAAAAATACTAGCCTGTTGTTACTTCTCAGACATGTTTATAAACAGCCCTGTCCTCCAAAAGAATCATGAGCATTAAAAATAAATAAAAACAATATTCCTAACAATCTGTGTCCAGGGTGAACATGTGTAGTTTTGCCCCCTAGAACAGTTCTGATTTACTACTGTTGTTCTGCTTGTAATTATTAATACTGTCCCTTTTCACTCTCAAAAGTGACCCAGATTAGATGATAAATTTTATGGTCACCTTACTTATGCAACTCAAACCATTAGCTGAAGTGTGCTCTGCTGACCTGCTTGTAGGAAAATAGCACAGTAAGAATTTTTTAAAAGATTGTGTGCCTTGCCCACATTTTTACCTGCATGTTCTCTTCCTATACACATTTCAGATGAATTTTTACACAGGGCCAGTGCATAAGACTTTTTTCACCCCAAGGTTTTGGGGAAAACTCTCCAACAGATGGACACTCATACAAGCCAGGTGAGAGCCTCTGCTTAGGGTCCAGGGACTGGCCTCCTTTACCCAATGACAGACTGTGGAGGTTATATTTGGGGGCCCCTGGTTTCTCTCATTCAACTTAACCGAAGCTAAAGGTTTCTGCTTGAGGGTAGATATATCCCTTCCAAAGCTTTGCAGCGAGATTACTCAAATTGGCATGGGATGACTGGGGTGAATAGTGATTGGTTTCTCTGTTCTCATGAGGTAATAGCTTCTGCCAACAGAAAATGTCCCAACCTCACTGAAATGGGGAGGAGGAATTTAACGTATTCTTCTTTGCATTTGCTTCAATTAATCATCAGGTAATAGCTAAGTCACTTCAGTCATGTCCAACTCTGTGCGACCCCATAGACGGCAGCCCACCAGGCTCCCCCATCCCTGGGATTCTCCAGGCAAGAACACTGGAGTGGGTTGCCATTTCCTTCTCCAATGCATGAAAGTGAAAAGTGAAAGTGAAGTCGCACAGTCGTGTCCGACTCTTTGAGACCTCATGGACTGCAGTCCATCAGGCTCCTCCATCCATGGGATTTTCCAGGCAAGAGTACTGGAGTGGGGTGCCATTGCCTTCTCCCATCAGGTAATTAGATAATAATAAATAGCTCATAAATACATGTTTCATATAATCCTCACACTAGCCCTATTGGATGCTATTGCAATTATTATTTTATGCATTTTCATATTTACATGAAATAGAAATTATTTATATTATTATATTTATATTGGGTTCTTTGGTAGCTCAGACAGTATAGGACCTACCTGCAATTCAGGAGACCCAGGTTTGATCCCTGGGTCAGGAAGATCCCCTGGAGAAGGGAATGGCAACCCACCACAGTACTCTTGTGTGGAAAATCCCATGGACAGAGGAGCCTGGAGGGCTACAGTCCATGGGGTCTCAAAGAATTAATAATACTTCCCATTTCTTAATGTTTATTATGTATCAGGCACTGCAGAAGCAGTTCATAGACATTAGCTTGTTTCCTCCTCTCCACAACAGCTGAACAGAGGTCTATTCTTTGTTTACTACCCTCCATGTCCACTCAATACAAACCTTGTCTTGCTCAGAGTTGTCTCTCCTGTAAACACACTGAGTCGTGTTTGGCACAGAGCAGGTTCTTAGTAAATACGTTTTAAATGGATGAGTGAATGAATGGATGAGTCAACAAACCTATGAAGAAGGTGTTCTACTCCGTGTTTTGCAGACGAGAAAACCAAGGCGTGCGAAGGGCAAGGAATTTGTCAAGATCTTGTAAATCACCAACTGGGGACTGTGAGATTCCAAATTCTTAAACATGACAATATACACCCCTGTTCCATCTCCCTGATCAGAAAGTTACGTGACATGCACAGGACCAGCTAAGACCTAAATTATTAGAACTCAGACCCAGAAACTGTAACTCCAGCCAGCACTGCTTCCTCCTTATCATGCTAGTGGGTAGGATCAACTCTTCTGATCATTCAGTGTGTACAGCCAGGCGCACAGTGTCCTTTTTGGGGAAGAAGTGTGGGCAGTTCCCTCAAGTAAAATGCAAATCCTTGCAGGAGGAAGGTTGATCATAATCTCCTGATTTACCTCTCGGCATTAGTTCAGCCAACTGAGAGTGAGCTAGGGACCAGAGTTTATTGTCCAGGCTAGGGTTATGCGTTCCATTCAGACAAATTATAAAATTTCAGTGATTCAAGATAATAGTTGTTTATTTCTTAATCTTATAATATATAGGATAGGCATCTTGGGTAGCAGATATCCTTACTCCAGTGGAACTTCAGAGACTCAGACTTCTTCCATCTGTGGCTCTAGCATCCTAAAGGCTGAAGTAAGTCCTCTGCATTCAGTGAGAAAGACTCTTAAACACTCTGGCCAATTACACATATATTATTCTTTTTTGGATTCTTTTCTCATATGGGTTATCACAGAATATTGGGTAGAGTTCTCTGTGCTATATAGTAGGTCCTTGTTGGTTATCTATCTTATATACAATAGTATGCAGGTGTTCATCCCAAGCTCCTGATTTATCCCTCTCTGCCAACATTCCCCTTTGGTAAACATAAGTTTGTTTTCAATATCTATAAGTCTACTTTTATTTTGTAAATAAGTTCATCTGTATCTTTTTTTGAAATTAGAATCCACATATGAGTGATATATCATAGGACATCTGTCTTTCTCTGACAACTAACACAGCATTGTAAATCCACTATACTCCAATAAAATTAAAATACTGAAAAACTAAAAAATTAAAATGCATCACTATAAATAAGATGACTGCAGAGGACTCTGGATGCTAGAGCCACAGGATAATAAGATAATAATAAAAAGACTGGCTTGGATTTGTAACCAGTGATAAATTGTACATTGAATAAATATTTGTTAATGAATTAAAAAAAAAAAACTGTAGCCAAGAATAGACATACCTACTATAAACAGATCGTTGGTAAGAGCTAGTCTAAGAGTCTGCCCAGATGCAAGTGAAGCTGGGGAATGTAGACACCGGGCACCCATTCCCCAGGGCACTGTGAAAGGGGGGGCACAAACTTTTGGTGGGTGGTTAGACATCACAGCCATTATGAGAAAAGAAAGGGCCAAGGAAGAGGTGGGAGCCGGACTCTGGGCTGTCATGTAGAGAAGGGTGGGAATTCAAAGGAAGCAGTGGGGAGAGGGCAGCAAACGCCGACTTTGCCGGCCGTGGCGGGGTTTGTGGGCTTTTTCTCTTCAGTAGTGATGGAGGTGGAGCAGACTTGTCTTTGCTGCCAGTTTGATGCACACTTGGGGAAAAGCTTGGAACCTCTCATTTTAATTATTATCAAGTCTCTACACTCAAAAGTACTACCCAACAGATTTGCAATTTCCATGCATGCCCACCCCTGCCTTCTCTATTTGAGTTGTAAATTATGAATCATGTGAAAATTGGACAATATCATAAAAGCCACAAGATGTATCGAGTGCTATAGCCTTCAGTTATCTTAGTTCATTAAACAGAAAAATAGGTGCACTTTTTCTTGATAGGAAAACAGTACCAAGTAATGTCACACAGTATTTCAAAACAGAATTTGTCTTTGTCAACCAAGTAGTGAATAACAAGGAAGCATTGAATGTTCTTTTTAAGAAATGATTTGAAATTAATTTCAATCCCTTCTGATGGTTCAATAAAAAGAGAAATATAGGCTTCAGTAGGTTTCTTAATGTAGATTGCTATAGTAATTTAAAAACAACAAATAACAATAAAGTAATCATTCTATCATGCTGCCAGTGGGCTTGACAGCAAATAGTATATTTGAAAAAAATAAATTTGCCACAGCAATATATGCCAATGACTAGACTCTCAGCATTGCTTTCAGATTAGAAAGATTCATAGGATCATATTCATGTATTTTAGAAAGTTATTTACTCTGATGGAGATAAAAAATTAAAAGTATGATTATCCACAGTCTTTCTCCTCCTCTGACTTCGCAAGGAGGCTTCTCTCATCCCAGGAGTAATGGATAGAATGGGATGATCAGTAGAGATGCAGACTGGAGGCCCAAGAGGCTGACAGGCTCTCCAAATGTGTGAACATGAAGGTGCTGGCAGAAAAACAAAAGAGCAGAGAGTGGGGAGAAGGTGAGAGGACCCTGGCCAGGTAGGAAAGAACTGAGGACTGTTTGGAAGCTGAACTGAGCTGCCACGGTGAGGAGGGGACTGCGAGGAGAGTATTCAGGTCAAGAGGAGAAGTCAGCAGTCTCACCTGGCGCTACCATAACCGTGGTTGCTGGAGAGACCCTCTCCTGAGCTCCACCTACAGCAGGCTACTTAGTTTTGGGGCCCAGCAGATTAAGATTGTGACAATAGCAGCTAATGCTTATATAAACACACTTCCTATGTGCCAAATAAGCTAAACTCATGATCTACACTAACTCTTTTAATCTTATAACAACTTTATGTGCTAACACTATTATTAGTCCTCTTTAATAGAGGAGGAAACTGAAGCATAGAAAGGTTACAGAGCTTTCCAAGGATACACCAACCAATAAGCAGAAGACCTGGGACTTGGGCCTAAGCCATCCAGCTCCAGGGGCTGTGGGCTGGACCACTATACTCTTCTACCTCTCAGGCTCTTGAAAAGCCAAGCAAGTTGACACATAAACCTTATGTTGTAGGGACAATCGGAGATTTCAGCCAAACTCTGAGTCAAACTGCACCCTTTCACACACGCCACTTGATGCGTAAGCACCCCTTTAGGAGAACACATATAATTGTTACGCACCAAACTGTCACGTTGTTCACGTGCTCACATTATTGAGTTCATTATCTGCTACATTTTAGAAAGTTGATGTTAAGAAGGGGAATTTCCTGGCAGGCTAGTGGTTTGGACTCTGGGTTTGCACTGCCAAGGGCCTGGGTTCAGTCTCTGTCAGGAAACTAAGATCCTGCAAGCTGTGAGGCACGGTCAGAAAAAAAGAACAGTTTAAGAAAATGAAAGTATAAGGGATTATTCTTTTTCCAGATTTCAGTTGAATCAGGCCAATTTTCTATGATTATATGCATTTAACTCAGTAATACTGTAAAAGATCTCTGCAGCAACTAGACAGGCTGTTCACTCGAAAGGCTTCATTTTGACTGGAAATGAAACAAATTTATAGGAAAACAAGGAAGCTCGTTTGTCCAGTTCTTGATCTCTTCAGGTTTGTTTTTTTTTTTTAAGTAACTTTACCCCCCAGTCCTGATGGGTTTACACTGGGACAAGTATCAGTGAGAAAGGTACATTCCATAGATGGTCTGGGGTACTTACTTAAGACCACAGACTCCTGTGAAAGTGAAAGTGTTAGTCGCTCAGTCATGTCTGACTCTTTGTGATTCCATGAACTGTAGCCCACCAGGTTCCTCTATTCATGGAATTCTTCAGGCTGGAATTCTGGAGTGGGTTGCCATTCCCTTCTCCAGGGGATCTTCCTGACTCAGGGATTGAACCCGGATCTCCTATACAGCAGGCAGGTTCTTTACCATCTGAACCACCAGGGAGTACGCAGTCTGGAAACTGATCATATGTTAAGTCATTCTCCCAGAGTTCATAAGGAGATAAGAAAAAGAACATGGAACCCAAATGAAAACAAATGAGTATCTGGGGAATCAAATGAATTGGTGAGTTACTTTAATCCAAAGAGACTGGGGTGCTATGGGAAATACTAATTTACTTGATGATGAGCTCCAGGAGCATAAATAGACTTTAAAATCAAAGTAATCCTTTATCCTAGGTTGAATCTGTGATTGTAAAATGACCTGTATGTTTTAGGTTTATTTTTTTCACATGTATCATCACCAAGAAGTAAAGTGCTATTTATTCACTAGCTAAACTCCACGAGTGGTCACGGACCTCCAGGATATATCCCTCATGGATTTAGACAGGAATAAGGACTCTGCCCTTGCCCTCTTCCAAAAGTGAGAAGATGACAGAATTCTACCTTTCATAGTTTGAGAGACAGTGATGATTTTTTCTGCAAAACTAAGTTAGAAACTTGGGTTTCATCAAGGGGTATCCACTAGGCTACCTTCTCTGGGCTGACAGTAAATGTTGTGGACTCAATCATACTGAGAGTTAGTTTACCAGTGAGATGTTAGCTTAAAGACTGATCTTTAGTCCTGAGAGCAAAGACAGCTAGATGACCAATAGCAGCAAACTAACAGAGCTTCATGTTTGTCCATCTGCTCCAGAGTCAGGACTGCTGCTATCTTAGGATAAATTGAATGGCTCATGTAGGTTACGGAACTCCTATCACTATCAAACAAAAGACATTATGTTTTGACTCTGCCGGTTTCTGGAAATGTTATTAAGTTCTACAAAGAACGGCTCCTTTAATTTCAGCGTATAAATTAAACAAAGCAGAAAACCAAGAGGATAAATCCAAAATATTCCAAATATTTAAACTTGGAATATATCAACTTCATAGAATTGGGGACAAATTTTATGTTACCAAAATTCACACCAAGACCACCTTCAGAATAAAAGGAGTCAGAAAGCTTGTCCTGTTTGCCAGTGAGGAAGAAAGAATTCTCTCTCTCCCTCTTGATGGTAGAAGTACAATTACAGGAGGTAATTCTTCATTGTTTTAGCTTATTTTGTCCTACCAAAGCTTTTAACTTCATTTTCAGCTCTTCATTTTGCCATTAATATCTTCTTTTCGAAAAGTCAGAAGTGAATTTAACCTTTTGGAACTACCAAGGTCTTCAGGTCTTTTGGATGATAAGCCAGGAGGAGCCCCCAGAAACAGTGCTCTGGGTGTCTTTGGCTATTTTTACAAGGCAGGTGGCACATCTGTGCGTCCACATGCATCCTGGGGTCTCCCCTCCAGGCCCTCCTCACAGCAGCCTCGTGGAGCTTCATTTGTCTTAGGAGGGGAAGTGGTGGCGTGGAGCCTGCCCGATTCTGGACCTGCGATTCCAAGGTGGAGAGAGTCCAAGACTGTTGTTCAGTCCATTAAGCAATCCTTTTTAGCTGAAGGGGTTCATCTATCAATCTCACTTTTCAGCCAGTAATCCGCTTATTTAGAGGTTTAATTACATTTTCAGATCACCTGAGCACTTTTCCTAGATCTTTAATAAAATGACTCCTCATTTTATTTATCTCACAGTTGATTTTACATGAGTTGTCCAGGGCTGGGGTGGAAGAAGGGGCGCAAGTATAACTATTTTCTAAAAAGATAAACAAGTGAGATTTTTACCTTCGGAGTGTCCAGAGTTCACAGAGGAATTATTTGGGTCTCAGGGCAGCATGACTATAGTAGATTGATCTAAAACTGCATGTAGCAGCCACCATTCCTGAAACAGAAAGTCAAATATTGATTTCCCAGGGCCTTTATGACCCATTTAACAACAGGCATTTTGGATTGGTTATTTCTTCCAGCCAGCCTCCTTTTGAGCATCCTCTTAATTATCTTCTCTGTGAGATGGGTAAAAACTGATGCTTAGCCCTGGCCCTGAACACACACACACACACACACACACACATACCATAAAGGAAGCTGACACAACTTGTGTTGTCTAACACTCAGTTAGCTTGGATGAAAGGTATTTCAATATTTTCTTACAGAAACTACCAAATTGGGTAAGAAAGAGGTCCCGTTGGGTATGTCTGCTAACAAATTCTCTCTAATTGACATCGAGCCAGTTAATTTCTATGTAATAAGTGTTGAGTGATTCAAGGGCCAGTCTGGACCAGCCAAACCGGGTCCCTACAAAGACCTCTACCCTATTTGGCTCTCAGAAGGGAGCAGCTAATGTTTTGCCAAATTTCCGAAAAGCTGGGGGAGCATTTTTATTTAATCTTTTGCTCTTTGGGCTACTAATTATGTATCAAAGGGTATAAAGAGGGCTTTGCAAATCACTATTTCCATTAGGAAGGTGTTAGAACCAGTTCCACCCAGGGCTCCCCTCCTCTGTGCTCAGCTGCTATTCCCACGGGAGGCGGCCGCTGTGGTGCCGCTGGAAGCGGGGCTTCTGTTCTGTTTCCCCAGCACTTGGAAGAAAAACAAAACAGGCCTAATGAAAAACACACACGGGAAATGCTTTATTATTTCATCATCCTCACCTACTGCGCTCTGGCACTGCTCTGTGATTAGGAAGGACTTCTCCCCTCTCGGAGGCTCGCTCCCTCTGCGAGGGGAGGCCGATGCGCTGTCATTTCCTGTCAGATCATTTCGGAGGAATTTGCTCTTATTTCCTCCTGGCCACATCCCCACAGTTCCACTCTTCCCTCCCCAGCTCAGCATTGGCCACATGCCCCACCGTTAAGTTGTATTACTTACTCAGAGTTTTGGGGGTGAGGGGTGGGGAGGGGGCTGGAAACTCTGGACACCAAACAAAAGCTGTTGCAACCTTCAAAAGCTGACAAATGGGTCAAAACCACTGAATGGATCCTGACCTCCGAAGATGGCCGGCAGAGGCGCACCATTTCCCATTTCGCTGAACCACTAGTGGGCTCTCAGAACAGGGTCATAGGTTGCGGGGCGGGGGAACGGATGGGAAGAGGGCCCTGAAGTGCGTCTGAATATTAATTCAAACTGTAATCTTCCCACATACATTTTCTTGACTTTCCACCAGAAAGGAATCAGAAAGTAGACATTCCCCAAATTTCATTGGACCATTAGTAAGTGAATAACTCCTTTCATAAAAAAAAAAAAAAAAAAAAAGCCTCCATTTCTTTATTCTACACAGGTTGAAACCTGGATATAATAAACAATGCATTTATTCACAGAGAACTCAGCACCCCTACCCCCCACCAAATCATCCAGGCATGGTCAAGGCAGGTATGGTTTCCCAGGAAATTGGAATGCTTTCGCTCAGACCTCGGTGGTCTGACCAATTCATTACAGACCAAAACTTGTCTGTAGTAAAACATCAGTAACAGTTCTTTCCTGTGGCAACTTGGAACGGTATCATGCCTTCTACACAGAAGAAGCTTAATAAATATTTGGTAGATTTTCAATAAATATCTGATAAACTGAGTTGGGGCTATTTGCCAGAAACAATATGCCCAGTTTTGTGGCAATGAAAAGTAGGTACCTTCAGGCTGTAACCCCATACATTGTTACTCTTTCGGGGGCCAACACCACATACTAACTTCACTAAAAGTATAAGTCTTTTTCTTTTCTTTTTAAATTTATTTGGCTGCACTGGGTCTCAGTTGCAGCACTCAGGATCTTTGCTGTGGCATGCAGGATCTAGTTTTCTGACCAGGGATCAAACCTGGGCCCCCCTGCTCTGGGAGCTCAGAGTCTTAACCAGTGAAGTGCCAGGGAAGTCCTAGTAGTAAGAGTCTTATGGGCAACACTTCCTTGATGAAATTTCCACCAGACTGGCTTATTGTGGGTAACTGTTTTCTAATACCTGTTAAACAAGTTAGTGGCATGAGAAATATACTACCATACTTAAATATTTAATTCAGTGCATGGTACCTTCTCAGTGAATATCTGTTAAATACATCAATAAATAAGTGTGATGTTGGTATAAGTACAAAATGAGTTGAGGCAAGGAGCTTTATGGTGAGAACTGGTCTGTATGGGTAGATCTGCCTAAATGTAAGGTGTATGCATGCATGCTAAGTCACTTCAGTCCTGTCCAATTCCTTGCAACCCCATAACCCACTAGGCTCCTCTGTCCATGGGAATCTCCAGGCAAGAATACTGGAGTGGGTTGCCATGCTTTTCTCGAGGAGATCTTCCCAATCCAGGGATTGAACCCATATCCCATGTCTCCTGCATTGCAGGCAGGTTCTTTACCACTAGCACCACCTGGGAAGTCTTAAATGTATGGTGAAAGTGAAAGTTGCTCAGTCACATCCAATTTTTGCGACCCCTTTAGTCTATGGAATTCTCCAGACCAGAATACTGGAGCGGATACCCCTTCCCTTCTCCAGGGGATCTTCCCAACCCAGGGATCGAACCCAGATCTTCTGCATTGCAGGTGGATTCTTTACCAGCTAGGCCACAAGGGAAGCCCTAAATGTATGGTTCAGTTCAGTTCAGTTCAGTCGCTCAGTCATGTCCAACTCTTTGCGACCCCATGAATTGCAGCACGCCAGGCCTCCCTGTCCATCACCAACTCCCAGAGATCACTCAGACTCATGTCCATAGAGTCAGTGATGCCATCCAGCCATCTCATCCTCTGTCGTCCCCTTCTCCTCCTTCCCCCAGTCCCTCCCAGCATCAGAGTCTTTTCCAATGAGTCAACTCTTCGCATGTATGGTAGTCCTGCATAAATATAATTCACAATGAAAATGTAGAAATAAATCATGTAAAGCAGCTTGTCAAATGGAAAATTTTAGAGATGAGAGCAAAATGATCCTCCAAAGCAGAAGTGGGTCAATATGCCTGCCACTGATAGTTGGCAGGAAAAGTTCTGTCTGGCACGTCTGTACCTTGTTTTGAGATATTTGGTAATCATTAACTGAACATTATTAATCCCTCACAGTTGATAACCACAAAAGCACTGAGAATCTTAAAGCCACTAAGTGTATAATTATAATGGAAACAATAAAATTTTTTTTAAGTGAAATGGCTAACACAAAGTCGAAATGCTGAGAGGGAAAAAAAAAACAATCTTGTTCATAGGTAGGGAACAAAACTTTGACAGGAAGGATAATTCAGAAGGACAGCTTGTGGAGAGGTATGTGCCTCTGTAGGTGAGTGCTGCCAAGAGATCGATGGAACAGGAGACATGTTTGTCTGGTCTGTTACAGTGATTTTCAACCCTCACTGCATATTTGAATCACCCAAGGAACTTTTAGAAAATACAGATTCCAAAGCCACATCCTGATCAACTAAATCAGAAGCTCTAGTGGCACAGGCATCAGGAATTTTTAAAGCTCCCATGTAATCCCAGTGTGTAGTCAAGGTGGGCCGTAGCAAAGGGGCTCCGGTTTTAGCATCAGAATCATCTGGAGGGCTTACAAAGTGATGGTTTGCTGGGCCTAATCCCTCCAGGGTTCCTGGTTCACCAGGTGAGGGGTGAAGGTTAACAATATGCATTTCTAACAGTTTTCCAGGTGATGCTGCTGCTGCTGTTTAGGAGTCACACTTTGAGAATCACTACACTATTCTCTTCTTCCAGTCTTTTCATTAAAATTGGATCATGTGATGCTTATTTTTTTTTTCAGTGATAAATGGTAAGAATACAGAATTTAAATTTTTCTTCAAGACCTTGTGAGACTTACAATCTTTGGATTCATCCTATATGAAAGTTTGTTGGCTTTCAAGTGGAATCTTGTCAAGTAAGCCATAAAACATTAAAACTTCAGTTAAAGATAAAATAATGGGGTTGTAGCTGCTTAATAGAGGGGAGACTGAACCATATGTGTGAGTGAAGAACACAAAGGAAAATATACATTTTGATGGTTAGATATCATAGCATATTTTCAGGATATGTACACAGATATGTTTGATCTGATTAAGTAAAGTGGAATATTTAGAAATAAGACATTTTGACTAATATTCCAATTAACTGTGTATAGATCAGAATTTGGGGGTGAGGTGAGAGGAGAAATCCTCATTTGGAATTTTTTGGAAAAGACAAAAAAATGTACTCATCCAATTGCCTATCTTTGAGATTCATAAAATAAAATTATTCTTTTAGAACTGTAAAACTTACATTTGGGTTAATTAAAGTAGTAAATGTGGAGATCAGCTTAGTTGTTACTTATTTAGTTTGCTTTTCAGCATAAGATTAACCTGCTAATTACCAAATTATGACTTCATTTTGGGGGCATAACAAAGGTGAACAGGAAAGGCTACAACCATCTTAGTTATATAGAAAAGGCGCGTGGATCCTTTTTATTGTTTAAACATGTTTTCCTGTTTCATATGTTTAATGTAAAAATGTCCTGTTGGTGTCAGTTTTTGCTTGAACACATTTTTCTTTTAAGAGTGTATTTTTCAGTAAAGCTGTGGGAGATTTTTCTTCTCTGGTATTTAAAGTAAGATAAAGTTAAGCTGATTTCTTTCCCTGACTATCCCCTTCCCCCTCCAAAGGCTTAATAACTGCAATCCTAAGATTTATGGTGAGTGAAAAAGAAAAATAAGTAAATTATCTGACTGAGGAGTCATTCTTCCTCTCTCTGGCCATACAGACTATTTTAAATGCTGCTAGCAGCAGTCTAATTAAAATAATTTCTGTCATAAGTCTGTGAAATATGCAGCCACAGCCCAGCTCAATGTTCTCGAGCAGGAATGACAAATCTCTGCTTAATTGGTACTTAATATGGTAGTGCAGGATTAGTAATTCTCCAGGATAAAAGGAGATAACAAATAGAAATCTCTTGCTTGGGGCAGGGAGCCTTGGAAGACGAACAGACCAAATACTGCTTACCCCCAAAACTGTTCTGATCAAGGGTGGTTATTTTGCCTATCACTTATGAAATAACAGATAATTAATGCACATTTTATGGCTAACTCTAAGTCCTAATTAAATATAACTATGTACAAAGAATGTGAACAGCCTGACTTCCAAAGACCAAAATAAATACTGGCAGAATTATAGTGACTGCCGTAGCCTTATTATCTTATCTTGAGGATAACCACCTTGGCAGAAGCATAAGCTACTTCTGAGGTACAGCCATTAAGCTGAGATTCATAATGAATTTTAGGAAAATTGGGAAAGATAGAAAAGTAGAAGGAGGAAAACTATTCATATTCTCATTGCTAATAAGTGGGGTAAAAGTGGGGAGCACTCCTAGCAACTTGGGAGTATTTCCTTCCTGTGTGTGCGTGTTTTTTTTTCCCAGTGCATACTTTTTATGCCTTACTTCTTCAAACTGTTGCAGGCCATCTTACGCTTTGCTTTTTTCACTTAATATTAAATAGAAACATAGACATATGTTTTTAATGAATGCTTTTAACATTCACTTTTAATGTCTGCACAGTTTTCTACCAAGTAGATGATAGTAGCTATTATCTATCTTGTGTTGACTATCTGCCAGCGCTATCTTAAGGGCTTTATATGTATTGTCATTAAAGCAACAACAGTCCTATGATTCAAGTCCTTTCTTCATCTGCATTTTGTAGATGTGGATACTGATGCTCAGAATACTGTGTTATTTGGTTCAAGGCTACATCAAGTAGTTAGCAGAGGTAGGATTTGAACAAGGGCAATCTGACAACAAAAACTATGTTTCTAACCACTCCTCTGTACCATCTCTTGACATACTACCTGGAATTAACCCAGACAATGCTCTAGATCAGATCCTTTCTCTGTAAAGGATCAAACAGTTCAGATTTTTGGGGGCTATATACAGTTTTTATGGCATATTCTTCTTTTCCCTCGTTTTAAAATGACATTTAAAAAATGTAAAAGCCATTCTTAGCGTACTGACCATAGAAAAACAGGCCACGGGGCAGATTTGGCCCATTAGCCAACTCTAGCTCTAGATTAAAAGTGAGTTGGACTCAAGTTTGGATGAGTAGGAATTAAGGTAATTAATTTTAAAAACTTTTTGACATTGGGAGAAACAAAATAATTGATTTGATTGAATGAATTATTTTCAGTTCAATTTGTAATATTAATATTATAAATAAACTACAGAGGCATTTGTGTGTGTATTTATTTATAACAGCAATTGAAATGACTGAAATATTTATGTTTTCATCAAAACTGAAAACTGAGTCATTGTGATAAGTCAACTCAAGGCCAAAATGAATTTATTCTTGGTAAATCTCACAAAGTGGACAGAAAGTCGCAAGTTGCGATTTAATCATCAATTTATGCCTTTTGAAGGGCCACATAAAAATTTTGGTGTCTTCTGTTTATTTCTTTATGGCAGCGGTTCTCAAAGAGTTGCCCTGAAACCAGTGGCATTATCCTATTAGAAACGCAAATTCTGGGACTTCATGGCAGAAGTACTAAATCAAAAACTCAGGGTGGAGCATATTCAAGTTTGAGAACCACTGTTTTAGGGAAATCCAGTTGCAAACAGATTCTTTTTGAGAACAAAGCTCTGTGTAGATGTGCGTGTGCGCACGTGCATTTGCGCGCATGCGTGCTCAGTCGTTTAGTTGTGTCTGAGTCTTCGCAGTCCTATGGGCTGTAGCCCGCCAGGCTCCTTTGTCCATGGGATTTTCCAGGCAAGAATACTGGAGTGGGTTGCCATTTCCTCCTCCACAAGATCTTCCTGACCCAGGGATTGAACCCATGTCTCCTGCATTGGCAGGTGGATTTTTTTTTTTTTTTTACCACCTGGGAAGCCCACCCATATGCACACATATGCACAAACAAAACAAATTATCTGTGAGCTAAAAATATCCCATGTTATGATACTGTATTGGGGAAGATCCCCTGGAAGAGGGCATGGAAGTCTATTCCAGTATTCTTGCCTGGAGAATCCTATGGACAGGGGAGCCTGGTGGGTTACATGAAGTCACAGGGAGTCGGACACGACTTGCAAGCATGATACTAGATTATGATACGTTATAGAAACACCATGTAGACAAGTCACAAAAATCAAAATGAGAAAATTTTAGAATTGTGTACATATGCAGAGATATGAATAAATCTATGCTGTCATGCCTATCTTGTTATATGACACTGTATTGATTTTGTCACAGCTATTTCCTGGTTCATTACCTAACCATGCTATTCTTTATATTAATAACATTAGGAGATTTAAGACTTAAATGTCTGAAAACTTCCTTTTAAATTGAACATCCTCAATTATTGAGGATACTACACCTGAAAATTTAATTGACAAGTTTATTATAATAAAAAGCATCATTTAAAAATGTCATTCTCAAAGATTTAGGTTCTGGGTAAGATGGAGAAAACAGACTCCTCCCTAGCCTCCCTCTGAATGCAGCTATAAAGCCTGGACAGAATGTGTGGAGTAGTTATTTGAGGATGCTGAGAAGTAAATAGTAGCAAATTGGAGAAGAAAACCAAAATCCAAAGTACAGCTGAGCTTGTGTCATCTCACCATTAGTTTTTCTCTGTTTTATGGCCCTGGAGGGAGGCACAAAGGACATGGCAGAGCCTCCAACGGGGAATCCCAGGAAACCAAAAAGCACCAGGGAGACTGTGGAGAGGGAGGGAGTTCATAACTGCAACCAAATAAAGTAATTTATTGACTCCAAGACTCTAAAAGTTGAATATAAGTGGATCTCATCCTAATCAACATATAAAAGACTTTGAAAAAGTGAACATATAGACTTATATTCAAGTCTCAGACTTAACACTGGCTGGTGCACACACTGGGCCTTAAAACCTGAACTGTGAATGGGGACCATAATCCAGAAAAATCAGCCTGGAACTCATAGCCTGAACATAATTTGGTCAATTTGCTTCCTGAAACAAAAATATCAATATGCTCAGTAGGTTTTAAATAAGACTCAGAGTCTCATAGTACAATATTAAAAACTTTTCAGAATCCAATCTAAAATTATCATGGAAAGAACCAGGAAAACTCGATTCACATGAGAAAAAACAATCAACAAACATTAATGCCAATATAACACGTTCACGTTATCTAACTGAATTTAAAGAGGCTATTATTTAAATGTTTCAACAAGCAATGACAAACTCTCTTAAAGGAAATAGAAAAATAGAAGAATAACAGAAAAATAGAAGAAAAACAGAAAATTTTAAAAAGAACCCAGCAAAAATTTTAGCACTAAAAGTATGGCAACTGAAATTTTAAAAACTCACTGGATGAACTCAGTAGCAGAATGGTGTCACAGACAAAGGAAAGGGTCTATGAGTGTAAATTTAATCAATAGAAAGTATACAAACCCAACAACAAAGAGAATTTAAGATTTAAAAAATTAACAGAGACATAAGTGTCAGTGAGAAAATAATAAAAGGCCAGTATTTATGTCAATTGAGTCTCAGACGAAGAGGATGGGGGTGGAGATACTAAAAACAACAACAGAAAGAATTGCAAAAATAATGACTGAAAACTCACCAAATTTGGTGAGAGACATAGACCTAAAAACTCAAGAAGCTCAGTGAAAAAAAAAAACACAAGAAAAAGAAGCTCAGTGAATTCTCAAAAGGACAAATTCAAAGAAATCCCATCCCAAGATATATAATAATCAAACTGCTGAAAACTCAAAGCAAAGAAAAATTCTTGAAATCAGACAGAAAGACAGCATATTATCTATAAAAGAATAAGGATTCTCATTATTGCAGATTTTTCATCAAAAGCCATGGAGATGAGTGGGAAGTGGCCCAATAATTTTCAAGTGCTGAAAGGAAAGAACTATCAACATAGAATTCTATATCTAGAGAAAATATCCTTTAGGATGAAGGTGAAATAAACATTCTTAGACAAACATATACTAAGATAATTTATTGCCAAAGGAATAAGTTTCCTTTCTTTTTCAGAAAGAAAGGAAATGATATTAGAGGGAAACTTGAAACACCAGGAATCAAAGAAATATATCAGAAATGGAATGTATCTGGGTATGTACATAAAATAGACTGTTTTCCTCTTGAGTTCTTTAAAAAATGTTTGATGGTTGAAAGGAAAAATTATAACATTGTCTGATAGGCTTGTCAATGTGGGCATATGACAACTATAACACCTAAGCGGGGAATATAAAAGGATCAATATGGTGGTAAGTTTTTTACATTCCACTTGAAATGGTAAAGTAGTGAGTCTAAGATTATGAAAAGTTGTGCATATATTATAACTCTTAGAGTAACTACTAAAAATCTATACAAAGAGATATAGTTAAAAACATAATAAAGATGGGATACTAAAAAATGATTCAAATAATCCAAAAGAAAGCAGAAAAGGGGAAACAGTTGAATTAAACACTGATAATAAAAAATAAAATGATAGACCTAAACCTAACTATATCAATAATTATATTAAATGTAAATGGTCTGCACACACCAATCAAAAAACAGAGATTAGCAGAAGAAAGTTTTAAAAAAAAAAAAATCATGCCCCTGCACCATGTGCTTTCTACAAGAAACTCACTTCACACATAATGATAGAGCTAAATTAAAAGTAAAAAGATATGTCACATATATATAGTAAATGGAAAAAGTAAAATAATACATGGAAAACGCTACAGAAACACAAATTAAAATGCCACTTCCATCTACCTTTCCTGGGAAAATAGTTGCCTTTCAAGAACCCTGACACTACAATATCAAGTAAACACATTTGATTTACTTAAGTGAAATTGTTTTCAGTGGTCATCAGCTCTGCTTAAGCTGTTTCTTATTTTCAAGTGGGCTAATTACAAGCTTAATTAGGAACTAATGAATCTTTCCTCTGTCATTTCAAAGGGAGACTCACACCTTTCATGGACGTTTCTGTGTAGTGAGAAACACCACAAAATACAAAGATTGATTTTAAATTCTAAGGCAGAATCAACCTGAATGTTCACGTATAAATGTTTAAATGAGAGAAATGCAGAGTCCTCAAACTCACATGTGGCTGTAAATGTTTACTGAACGTTCATAAATACATCAGATTTGTACGTGAGCTCCCAGATAGACATGCATACGCAGGCAGGTCATAGCTCCTTGGAAAACCACCCATGTTCTCTTCCTCAGTTATAGTATGTAACACATATGGTTCCTGTCAGTAGCACTCATTTAGAGAGATAAAAATCCTACAACAGCTAAGTTCAGCCTCTCTCCAGTGGCCCTTTCCTTTGATTTTTCAAGATATCAAGTGACTATTCACTAAACCCTGTAATTGCCAACCTTACCCAGTTCCACCTCTAATAGAAAAAGGAAAGAAATGGCCTGTTTAAAAAAATTTTGTTCCAATACATTGCGTAATTAACCTATCTTAATTCTTTCTGGTAGTAGCCTTCTTGTTAACATTTTGAAGAAAGAAAAGGCAGTCGAAAGATACTTGAGTTGATTAACTGCATATAAAAATTGAAAACTAGGGGCATGTAACATAATTTTTATTGTTAATATACAGTATTAATATATTTGGTAACTTAGTAATAAATGGCTGCAAAAGTTTATTTCTTGAAAACTTTTGAAGATATGAAGCTAACTTTGTTTTCTTCAAAGCTGGCTTAAATTCAGCTTTAAACATTGTTTTCCTTCTTTTTTGTTCTTCCTGTCCTTAACTTTTCTTCTGCAATGTGAAAATACAAGGCAGATGTCTTCATCTCCCTGGAATGCTTTTAACCTTAATGAAGGGTTGTAATAAATCAGTACTTTTCAACCTGTTTTCTATCATCAACACATACATACTTTTTGAGATATTAGTCTCCACAGAGATTATTAGAAATAATTAGGACAAGTTAGAACTTAGTTATTAGTTCGTTAATGGACATATCATTGCTATTTGTTAACTACCTCTAATATGCAGAAAGTTATCTTGTTCATATGTCTAGAAACTGTAGTTATTGGGCAAGATCTTTTCTAAGTCATTAATAATTTATTTTTATGCTAGAATATGTGTGGAATATGTATGCATATTTATTGCACATACAGATATACATACTTATAAAAGATTATTAAAGTTTAATTGGGTGATTTTTGAAAGTTACATGTGTAGATCATATCAATTTATAAATAAACTAAGAAATGAAGAATCTTTTTTACTTTAAGACTTTCATGATTAATATAAAATTAGAATTTGCCTTTTCTTGGCCAGATAAGGTACTGCATTATTTCACATTTTCTATTTTTCATTTATTCAGGAGTCACAAATGTCAATTTCTTCAATAAACAAAATTCAGTACTCTGAACTCCTCTCATTAATACACAGAAGAAAAATAACCTGCAAAACTGCAGTTCAAAAAGTGGGAGGTGGTATAAATAACATCATAAAATGTGACATCTTGGTGACCTATTTTAAATGGATGAAATTTGGTGATAGCAAAACAAATCACTACTTTCCAAGATCACATGAATTAAGATGAAGCTAAGATTACTGCTAAAACCCTCAGCTAACAATGACTGAATCTGAAAATGTGATAGATTTGAATAAGCTTCCCAGTGTACTAAGCTAAGATAAATTTAACTGATGGTGACATCCGTAAGAAAATTTTATAAGGCAAACTAACTACCTATCTTGATTCCCAAATGTTTTTAAAAAAGCTGTTCTGACTTCCAATGAATCAAACCTACTCATTCACCTTTCAAGAGGCTATAAAATTTCATGCCTGAAACTCTGGTTCAGAAATTATGAGATTTAGGTTATGGCCTTCCTTCTCCATAGAGGAGAAGTAGGCCACCCAATTCTGTGCAAAAAATTCACCCAATTTTTCTGCCATTTTATGTTTTCCTCTCACCTGGGTGATCAGATCATACAAGCTTTTTAAATATATTTGGGTCCAGGATGATGGAGTCTGAAGACTCAGCTTCCAATGTCAGCTCCACTACTCGGATGACATTAAGAAAATCACTTGCCTTGCCAAATCTCGATTTTGTCATTTACAAAATGGGGCTCAAGGTATTTTGAGCATGTGTGTGTGAAATTGCTTTGAACAGAACAACAAAGTGATATTCAGCTTTCCAGGCAAGCTGTGCTAGATATTGTAGATCCTGTTGGTGGCTTGATCTTTATTGACCTGATCTTTAGCATTGCTAACTGCTGTTTCACTTTCCAATTCCTTCCAACACAGCTTAATTCTGGTCATAATTCCAGGTAGAACTGTATGGGACCTCAAAATGAATCAGTTTGAGAAACAGGGGTCCAGAGAGGAAGCCAAGATCCCTCAAGAAATCAGGATTTGAATCTAAGTCTTTAAACCACTGGTGCAACCCTATTCCATTCTCTTTTATTCACGAATCCAGTCATTCCACATTTATTGAGCATATATTATGTGCTGGGTACAGGGCTACTCTAATTTCTCTTTCAAAGAATAGTCTCTAAAAGCATTAGAACATCTTTCAGTGCTGCTGTCTATGGCTGAGTTAAGATTCTGGTTATGATTTAATCACTATGAAACAATTACTAAATCATAATACTTTTCTGTTGCTGTTATTATTGTCACTGTTACTAAGGAAGCCTTCCTTTAAGTGTATGCTTAGAAAGCCGTCCAGGGTAGAGCTCAGATAAAAGCAGGTCTGCTCTGGGTGATGCAAGAGTAAACCAGCCCCAGACTTCCTAAGACGCTGCAGTTAAATGCCTGGAGTTTTAATTGTATTGGCGTGAGAGAGAACCATGGCATTGTATGATACTCTTGCTTGGGTCTGACTTAGAGGTTTCATCTCAAGGTAGAGTATGCAAATATTTACTACTATTTCAAGAAGCCAAAGAAGCTTAGTTCCATCAAAAAAGGTTAAACTGCTTTCTTTTCATCATTTATTGAATATAGTGAATGAGAATTTTGCATTTCCTTGTTTGAGAAGATGCTTCCTTTGGGTATCCATATTAAAAAAAAAAAAAGAAAACATGTTGATTTGGGCTTCTCTGGTGGCCAGTGGTAAAGCATCCACCTGTGATGCAGGAGATATGGGTTCAATCCCTGGGTTGAGAAGGTTCCCTGGAGAAGGAAATGGCAACCCATTCTAGTATTCTTGCCCAGAGGATCCCATGGACAGAGGAGTCTGGTGGCCCACAGTCCATGGGGTCTCAAACAGTCTGACACGACTGAGTAACTAACATTTTCACACTATTCTTTGCTTATCTATATGTTACATTGGTTCTGACTGGCTACAATCCTCAAATGCAGAGGTCTGTTTCCTGTTCTAATAAATGATTTTGGTCTTTAGAAAAAAAAAAAAATCTAATTCCAAATGAGTGAGGTTGTTCATTGGCCTGGTTACAGTCTGTCATACTGTGCCAATGATATTAACAAACTCATCCTCAGGGTGTATTTTGTAGCTCCAAAGTCTTCTTTTCTCTCAAGAGCATCAGTTTTGATAAAGTTCTCCCATCACTATAAATACATCATCAGTGAAGACTATTGAGTTGGAAACAACAGGGCTAATTACGGTGAGCAAGTCAAAATACTAAAAATCCATGTTAATAAATCTTCTTATGGAGTCTGAAACAGCTGTATTTGTCTAGATTAAGAAGAGGTATATGACATGCAATAAACTGTTTTGAATTAAGGAGTTTTGGAAAAAGGTTACATTTAGAACACAGGATAACTTAGTGGCACCAATTTATTTTATAAAGAATAAATGTAACAGAAGAAAACTTTGTTTTGAGTAATTGAGTTTGGAATGCCCATCAAGCCAATCCAATTTTTGTACATTTACACTCCGCCCATAGGCTAAATGGCTTCCAGTTTTCTCTAGGATCAATGCGTGACATCTTCGGTTTACATATGCCTTGGACTAAGCCTATTTCTGGAGAAGGAAATGGCAACCCACTCCAGTGTTCTTGCCTGGAGAATCCCAGGGATGGGGGAGCCTGGTGGGCTGCCGTCTATGGGGTCGCACAGAGTCGGACACGACTGAAGCGACTTAGCAGCAGCAGCAGCAGCAACAAGCCTATTTCTGTCAACCACTCTGGAGGCATACAGCCAACATCTAGGTTCATGTTTGGGTTATGAAATGTATTTTGCTGTAATCGTATCTATTCGCTAGATGTTTTATTATGAGAGCTCCACTTTCTTCTTTGTCATCAGTGGACCACATCAGCTTCAACTGACTTAATCTCTAAGATTTTTCAAACTAAATTACTTACTTTGCTTGGTCATAAGAAGTAAAGAAAGGAAAACAGTATTTCTGCTCCATGTGAGTCTACAAGTAAATTATACAGAATTAAAGCAGTTGTCCCTGTGGTTTATTATGTATACATAACTGGATAAAGAAGAGGTGGTGCTTTTAACCAACAGTATTTTTATCCAAAATATATTCATCTTCTTTGGTTAAGTCATTTTTTTTTACTGTATTTGAGGTAGATCCCTACAAGTTTATGTTTTCCTATTTTGTTCATATACAATATATGTGAGAAAGAAAAATGATTGATCACTTATTTTCTAAAAATAAGCTGGGATTTGATTTTTTTAAATCTCTGCTTAAAGATGAAGTAGTTCTTTAAGACAATAGTCCCCAGCCTTTTTGGGACCAGGGACTGGTTTCATGGAAGATAAGTTTTCCATGGACCAGGGGTGGAGGGGATGGTTTCAGGGTGACTCAAATTATCAACATTATTTATTTCATCAGCCTCACCTCAGATCATCAGGCATTAATTAGATCCTGGAGGTTGGAGACCTCCACTTTAAGAGTTAAGGGCATTTATCATTCTACCTAGAGTCCAACTCAACTTAAAAGTCTTTCCCGGTGGTATTAAGGACTGTAATCATGCTAGCTTACTAGAGCAAGCTACTGTTGACCACAGGTGAGGAACAGGGGAGACCTTGTACATTTACACTCAACCCATAGGCTAAATGGCTTCCAGTTTTCTCTACGATCAGTGCGTGACATCTTCGGTTTACATATTCCTTGCCAAGGGGAAGACCCAGACACCATGGAAAGGACTCATTGAGCAGGGAAGAACTAAGACCTCAACAGGACTTTTTTTTTAACTGGTTAGTTTCCTTTCTCACCCTATACTATAGCATTCCAAATGCTGATAAATAATGAAAGTGAATAAAAATAAGAAGCATAGTTTCCCCCGCTCTAGCCCAAGTCTGTCCATGGAAGGTACTATATCCTAAAGACTTAGGTTTCAGACAGTGTGTTTGCTTCTTTCCTCATCCTGCTCCCTACCACTTCTCTCTCTTTGGTGACAACCTTACCAAAGTGCAATAGAGCAAAATATGCAGCCTGAGGTGGAGATGAAAATGAATGGACAGGTGACTGACCAACAGTCTCAGCTCATCCCCTGTTCATTGGACACATGGACACAGAGGGGCCCTGCTTTGCTGGTAAAAAAATAAAATAAAAATAAGAGCTCACCAAAACTACACAAAAGAAGGATCAGAAATGCCATATTGTATGACTGTAAATTGGTGCCTTTCTGGAGGAACAATTAGGCAGTATATTTCCCAAACACTTGGTGTCAACAAGTCCAGTTACAGAAATTTATCCTAAGAAAAATAATCATAAATATATATACACTAAGAGTTAGCTACAAATGTGCTCATTGCAGTATTATTTATAATGGTGTAAAACTGGAAACAATTTCAACTTCCAGCCTAATGATTTGGTTAAGATATGATATAATCACTAGTAAAATGATCATATCAAAAATATTTAATAAAATGGAAAGATTCTGTGATATATTAAGTGACAAAAGCAGGTTACATTAAAAACTATGTGTGTATAAAATAAATATTGGAAGAATCTATACTAAAATGTTAATAGCATATATCTCTATGTTGTGATATTCTGGGTTATTCATATATTTCCAGATGTTCTATAATAAATATTAATTACTTTAGATAATAAGAAAATATTTTTAAATATTGGAAAAAGAGAAATGTCCTGAAGGAGGTGAAATGGCTTTGTAGAATTTGAATGAATGATTAATTATTTAGAAATCTGCATTGTACCTTCACATTTTAAGTGCAATCCAAAATAAAACATGATTTCTTTGTAGAAAGCCGTAATTGTTTCTTTAGGAGAACTGTCTTCAACTTGGCAATTTAGTAGCCTACCCATTCACATGTTTTACTTTTATTCTTTTTTTTCTCCCTAAACAAAGTTCAGATTTATAGCACCTGCTGTTGCTTTTAATGTAGTAGTTGTACCTAATTTCTAGAGCACAGTGAAATTCCACCATTCTCCATTCCTCATTTTGCCTTCAGCAATAAGCAGTCTGGGAGACATAAAGCCAAGATATTTTCTAAGGGCAGGTAGCAGACACTCGTACTAAATATGAAATACCAAAGCCACCCTAAGCGAGAAGGGCGTTTACTAAAAAGGTTGCAATTTTAAGCAGCTCAGACCCAGCAACTTTCAAAGTTGGAAATAAGCCCTTAAGTCAAAGAGATCTTTGAAAAGTATCAGGAACCATCCTCCACAAAGAACCACCAAATGTCCATCTGGAAAAGATGTGAATTTGACCTTTTTGAATAAACAGCACGAAATTAAAAAAAAAAAAAAAACACCAAGAATAATACAGAATTTTATTTTCTCTTGCCAAAACCTGGCAGGCATTGTAAAAAGCTGATTCAAAGTGTGGGCTGGGGAGCCCACACCTGAACACTATCTATGTGAGCCCAGGAAAGCTCTTGATCCTGCTGTGCCTCCGTTTCTTCAGCTGTTGAAGAGACACTCAAGTGCTCTAATCTCATAGGGTTAGATAAAGGGGAAATAAAGCAATTTCTGTACTTTGTAAATGTTTGACAGATGGAAAGCAAAATATAAGCATTACTTTAAAAAATCATTTCATTTTATAATTTTCATTTAGTTCAGTCCTATAACATCTTCTTACGACTTCCAAGAATTGCAAGAAATTAAAAAAACAAGAAGAATGGAAGGAAATTCTTTAGAAATGTTTAGAAAACAGAAGCATAGTCCAAAAATCTATCTCAGATTCATAGATATGGACCCAGCTTATTTTTGGCTGCCATCCATAGCTTCCATTCATAATCGCAATTCATAAATTCTCAACTGCTCTTTGCTTCAAATTACATTCCTACATAGCTCTCTATCCTGGAATGTATATATACATATATGATACAGACAACTGACTGCCTCTGTAGAGTGGAATAATGTGAGGCAGCCATATATAGTGCTTGAAAAAACTTCCCTTTAAAACAGAAAGGGCTTGTGTTTCCTTATTTTTTTAAAACCTACTCAATTAGCAATGATTTCTCCATTTCCTGGTAATCTGACTGTAGTCACAGGGATGTATGTATCATGAACAATTCTGAAAAAGTTTCGATGTGGCAGAGAAATCCTACTTCATCTTAATCTCTATGTCTACCTTTTCTAATACTTCATCAAGTCGCCATCACCTAAAGGAATAATTAACATCTTAGGATGTCCTGAGTTCTGCTCCACTGAGCACAGTATAATAGGTTGCTACCAATGTTAGTGTGCAACCTGAATCACATACTCTGTTAACCACCCTTGCCGAGAATCAAAAATGTAGCTGTGATATTGACATTATGCCCATCGCTTGTATCTAAAGGTGTAAGTCCATGCTATGACCACTAGACTCCAGATAATATTATTAGCATATATTATAATAGCAAAAAGAAACATTGGTTTGCCAAACAACACAATAAATAAATTTTTGAATGTGAAAAAAGTAAAATGCAATTTACCGCAAACAAAACTAGCTTCTGCAAAATATTAATGGGCCCATCAATCCATTAACTAATTGTTCAAGTATTACAGACACTCAGGCACATAAGCTCCACTGAAATAATTCCAATTTTTTTCATAAAAGAAAAAAAATGCTCCCATGACAGTTTACTAAGAAAACACCTCCACTGCAAACATTCTAAAGAAAGAAATGATATCAGGCTTTTTAAATTAATTAATCTATCTTTGGATTATACTTCGGGAGTCCCTGGTGGCTCAGATGGTAAAGAATCTGCCTGCAATGCAGAAGACCCAGGTTCAATCTCTGGGTTGGGAAGATCCTCTGGAGAAGGGCATGACAACCCACTCCAGTATTCTTGCCTGGAGAATCCCACGGACAGAGGAGCTTGGGAGGCTATAGTCTGTGGGATCGCAAAGAGTCAGACACTTTTGAGCAACTAACGCTTTCACTTTCACACTGCATTTTAAGAACGAGACATGTATATTCAATATAGCATAAAACAAATAATACTGAAATGAAAAGCCTTACTGATCACATGAATACAGACAATTATTTACTACTATTGTCCAAACGTAATGGTGGAACTGAGGCAAAGCAACAAAGGAGCAAAGTCTGAGAGGTTCAAAGAAGAAGGTCTTAGAATTAGGCTCCATGAGGACAGGAGTGTTTGTGTTTTCTTTCTGCTAGGTACAGAATACTATTCAACTTTTGTTGGATGGATGGCTGGATGAATTAAGAAAAATTAGACAATAATACCACAAACACCCTTTATATTACAGTTGTGTGGCTGTGTGAGTGACCTGCAGATGAACACAGGCACTGTGAGGATGCAAAGCTCTTTGCCAAGTGTGCCCCAGCAAGCCTTGTTCCTGTCGAGCACAATCATTTAACAACAGACAGTGGCTGCTCTGCTAAGTCGCTTCAGTCATGTCCGACTCTGTGCGACCCCATAGACGGCAGCCCACCAGGAGGAACTCCTTATTCCCGGGCTTTGTTTCTTGTGGCACTTAGGATATCTTGGCCACTACCTAGGAATTACACACAAAGTAAAATTCTGATGCTTAAGTTATTGATGAATTTGTCAACAGGAAAAAAAAAAATTATTGTTTACATAAATCACAAAATGGGACCAAGGCCTTGAAAAGGTTAAAGTTTCAGGATGAATGGCAACTGTCCAAGCAATTCTACATTCTTAAGTATACTTGAGAAAGATCTTTTGTGAAATTTTTAAAATCATAGCATGAAAAGGGTATGAAAGAATTCTAGTACAATGTCACTATAAAATCCAAGTATTTGGGGTACTTTCTTGAAAGCTTTTGACAAGGCAGTCTCTACCCCTGAGATCCATAAAAATATATATGTAAATATATAAAATGTCAACCATAAGTTTTATTGTTGTATGATATGATTTTTTTTTCACTTTTTCAAACTTTCACTTTTATTTTCCTTGACACTACTGCTGTAAACATATTTAAACTTTATACATGTTGATATATCTTATTTTTTGTCCTTTGTATTACTAATATTACTGTGGTATATTCCTGATAGTTCTGTTATTTCCTAATATTTTAAAAGAGTATGGCCATGAGCATGAGCCTGAGCTGGTGATATGGTTTCATTTGTTCTTTGTAGCTTTATATCATTATGTGATATATAAATCAAAAACAGGACTTTGGTCTTCATACTAGATTGCAGGCACTATAACAGAACTAAAAAGGAAACACCAGATTTTCAGAATTTGTGTTATGGCAAATGTCATAATCCCACCCCAGGCAAGGTTTTTGTTTTTTTTCGTGTGTCATTTTTGTTTGTTTGTTTGTTTCTGGCTACAATGCTCCTACTGAATAAAGTTATTTAAAATATTATAAAATAGATTTTACAGATGATCTCCATTAAAATAGTTCACCAGCCATCACTGGAATCAAGGCTTAATATTTTGAAGCTTTTCTATTTTAATTCTTTAATACAATGATTTTTCAAGCATTTGCAACATGCCCTTCACACTACGCTAGGTCCTGTTAAAGATGCAAAAGAAATACATTATATAACTTATATCAGATGAAATAATTAAAGAGCATTATAAGACCAAGAGTCAAGTGCTAAAATGTATACTGTGAGCTGTGCATGGGAAATCAGGCAGATCAGGGGTGAGTGTAAGACCAGCTGGGAAATGATGGAGGGAGCTAGAGTTGAGAGGGTCCTGAAAACAGAGGAGAGAATAGTGTATCTGAGGTACTGAACTGTATATGCAAAAAAAGTGGTAGTGGGAAAATCAAACAACATAAATCAGAGTATAATTACATTTTTGGAAATTCCAAAATGACCTATTAGCTAACATTTATTAAATATTTGTTAAGTATCAGCCTGACTTGACTAATACCATTTAATTTAAAACTTAAAAACATGGCATGCTTCTGCTGCTGCTGCTGCTAAGTCGCTTCAGTCGTGTCCGACTCTGTGCGACCCCATAGATGGCAGCCCACCAGGCTCCCCCGTCCCTGGGATTCTCCAGGCAAGAACACTGGAGTGGGTTGCCATTTCCTTCTCCAATGCATGAAAGTGAAAAGGGAAAGTGAAGTCGCTCAGTCGTGTCCGACTCTTATCGACCCCAAGGACCGCAGCCTACCAGGCTCCTCCATCCATGGGATTTTCCAGGCAAGAGTACTGGAGTGGGGTGCCATTGCCTTCTCTGTAAAAACATGGCATAAGATTCTATTATTATCCCCATTTGCCAGATTAGGAAACTGAGATTTGAGTGCAAGTTGGGCTTCCCTGGTGGCTCAGATGGTAAAGAATCTGCCTGCAATGCAGAAAACTCGGGTTCAATCCCTGGTCGGGAAGATCCCCTGGAGAAGGGAATGGCAACCCTTTCCAGTGTTCTTGCCTGGAGAATTCCATGGACAGAGGAGCCTGGCAGGCTACAGTCCATGGAGTAACCAAGAGTCAGACACGCCTGAGCAACTAACACACTTTAATCTGCCACATAGCTCGTCAGTAGTGAAATCAGAAGTGAACTAAGGCAATGCAGCCCCTAAACCAGATTTTATACGTTATATTGATTCACAAGTTTCTAAATGCAATAGTGCAGGTGAGGGAGATAGACAGGCTTAGCCTAATGTTGGTGATAGGAGTTTTGCTGTGGGCAAAGTAGTGATTGGGAACAGTGTTTTCAGGACTATGAAATACTTTACACTCTGAAGACAATTTCCCATTTCCTAAAATGTGCACGTGTTCAACGACGATGCAGCTGTGATAGCTCTTTGATCATAGAATCTGCTGTTATCACAAAGTTCAAGGGAAGCATTCCAATTCTACCTAAGAAGTCAGCCAAAAAAGTCAAACCCTGGGCAAGTCACTTAGCCTTTCCTGATTTCAGTTTCCTCATCTTAAATGAGGGAGAAGGACTTGGTGATCTCTAGGGTCCATTTTAAAATTCTGCAAGCGTTTTATACATGTCACTAACAATTTCAGACAAACTTTAGAGTTTCAGAAATGGAAATGTCAGCTGAATAATGAGTAGCAGATGCCACGTGGAAATTCTGTCATGATCGTTCTTAGAAAGTAAGCCTTCTTTATTTCATTAGCAACACAGGAAGGCAAGTACTCCAAAGATTTCCTTTAACAACTTGAAAGTCTTTATACAAATAAAGACAAATGCAAAATAACTTAGTTATAGTGCATGAAAAAATAGGAAATGTGTATTTAATATCAATTTTTTTGTCATAAAAACACCATACCCTCATACCTTAATTAATCTAAATATTCAAGAGGATGAAATACATTTTACTGAAGAATGCTTGAGGCCAGTGGTATCATTCGTTAATTGATCTCTTGCAAAGACAAGTGATGAATCAACCTAAAATACCTATTTCCTGACTGTTCACGTTTAAACAACATCATTTCCTAGGGAAAAACGTGCAAATGAAACACCTCCTAATTTAACAGGAACATTCTCAAAATAAACCTATAGGTGAATTCCTAAGCATACCGTATAATGATTTTAATTTCCTAAACCCAAGCATTTTCATGTCCTATGATAAAAGTGTGAAGTGAAAGGCTCATATTTTTTTTTCATTTGCTCCTTAGATTAACTTCATGATTTTATCTTTGTCTGGTCGTGATTGTTCTTACAAAGTGAGCTTTTCTCCACATATGTTTTTCAGAGAGCTTTTTAAAATTTTTATTTATTAAGCTATAATTTACAAACAGTAAATAGCACAAATCTTAAGTAAACATACAGCCCAATCATTTTTTAACATATTATATACCGTGTTAACCACTGCCTAGATTAGGATATAAAACACTTTCATCACCTAGAGCGTTTCCTTGTGCAGCTTTCTGGTCAATAACCCTCTTCGCACTGAAGTAGCTAGAATTCTGATTTTGATTTCTATAGACTAGCTTTGCCTGTCCTTGAAATTCGTCTCAATGGAACCACACATTATGGACTCTCTTGATTCTGGCTTCTTTCACGCAATGTGACACATGTAGATTCATCTTTGCTGTGTGGGTATCGGTACCTCATTTCTTTTTATTGATGAGTATAGGGAAAGAAGGCAGTTTGTTTATCCATTCACCTGTTGATGGACATTAGGGTTGTCTGGGCTGGACTGTCAGGAATAAAGCTGTGATGCACATCTTTGTGCAAGTCTTTTTGTGAGCATATGCATTCCTAGGGTGTTCCTAGGAGTAGAATTGATTTGTCATAGGGTAGACAGGTAGATGGGCTTCCCTGGTGGTTCAGATGGTAAAGATTCTGCCTGCTATGCAGGAGACCTGGGTTCAATCCCTGGGTTGGGAAGAACCCTGGAGTAGGGCATGGCAACCCACTCCAGTATTCTTGCCTGGAGAATCCTCATGGACAGAGGAGCCTGGCAGGCTACAATCCATGGGGTCACAAAGAGTCAGACATGACTGAGCGACTAAGCACAGATAGGTGTTTAAGTTTCTATGTAGTTTTATGAGCACCATCTGAGAGTTACCATATTTGAGATCTGCAGGTAGGAAAAAAAAAAAAAGGGATTTCCAGGCACAGTCTTAGTAACCTCCTGGATCCAGCATTCCAACAGTAACAATGCAGAATCTTCAGCAATTTTTCAGCAGTTACACAGAGATGATATGGGCTTCCCAGGTGGTGGAGTGGTAAAGAATCTGCCTGCTAATGCAGGAGACATGGGTTTGATCCCTGGGTTGGGAGGATGCACTAGAGGAGGAATTGGCAACCCACTGCAGTATTCTTGCTGGAAAATTTCCACGGAGAGAGGAGCCTGGAAGGCTTCAATCCATGAGGTCACAGGGTCGGACACAACTGAGCAACTGAGCACACAGAGTCAGTATACGTTCCCACAGAAAGGTGGCTGTACCTCTCCCATCCTTCATAGGTGCTGGGGAGTCCTATCACTAGGCAGATTGTTTTCTAGACTCTAGATGATGGTTCAAAACTCAGATTTCTTAGCAGGAGATGCTTCACGAAACAAATCCTACTATGTGAGAATCCTGAGCAATGCCACCCTGACATCTCCTTTGCCTACTTAGGTTTCCCTGTGTCCCTGAATCACATGGTAGACTTCAGCCTCAGGAAGTCTCAGTCATTTTAAAACCCATCTCCTTCTGTTCAGGTAATCATCTTTCCTCTGATTTATAGTGGCTGGCCTGCAGGTGTTGAAAAGGTGGTCTTGATTTAGGCAGAGAGCAATAATCGCAGAAAGTGTATTTCCCTGGCTACCTCCCCCTCCCCCACTACCCACCATCAAAGCCATCCAGCTCCTCACTCCCTCCAGCTGTGAATCTGTAATGTGCCTTGGGTCATATTTGTGTCATTGGTAGCAAACCCTTATAATTCTGCCCCCCAAATCCAAAAGAAAAAAATACCCACAGGGATCAAGGAGAGTGTCTCCTTACACAAATCTTTTTTCTGATAAGAGGTGACCCATAGCCAGAACCAGAGATTTATATATGCATTTTGACATAAATCTGCATCTGTAATTATGAGTCATAACGATCTTTATAGGCTGCACTAAATTGGTGAAGAAGAGTTACTGTTATTGACAAAGCATTGACCTGAACATTAGTGGAGGAAGAGCTAATCATTTTTTTTTTCCCCCTGAGAAGAGAGACTTCTTTTTTAATTGTGAATCCCTTCCAACCCGAGCCTTTGTTAAATACCTTTACATCTGAAAATAAAGGTAACTGAGCCTCCCAAACATATCCTATACCTTCACATAATTATAGATCTATAAAAATTTCACAACACATTCTGGAAGCTTTTTTAATCGTTTCCAAGACAGTGGTCAAGATTTGCAAGGTGACTGAGAGACTGATCTAGATCTTTTGAAAGCAAGTGGTCTGCAAGGCACACTCCCATCTCGCAAAGGCCAAAGCCTATTTTTAGCCAGGCAGGCAGGCTGCTGCTCCAAGCCTGGCTCCACCATTAGCGTTAATAGAGCTCAGGGCGGCTGACTGCTGTGTAGGCGGCCCAGAAAATGTACTCTTTAGAGCAAGGGAAGGTTAAAGTGAGCTTTAAATCACAGCCTTATCATACTTGCATGTTATTGGCAAGTCTGCCTAAAAATAGAATCTCATTACTTTAATTCTACAGTATTCTTAGGTGTGCCAACCTTTATTATTAATAACAGCTTTTCACATTTATATAGCACTGTCTGCTTAAGGGAACTTCACAAATTATACACATAAAACTTTCCTACCGTAATGTAACCAGCGACGGGTTAGGAGGGCAGGAGATGGTGGTAAGCAGCGGCTCCCAGACTCTCTCCAGACAGGAGGCACCGAGACAGTGGCACCAGGTGACTCTAAGCAACGCCGCTCTTTGAAGTTGAGCCATTTTAATTCTTTGAAAGCAGACTGTGTCTTTCATTGAGGGTTTGCAGGGCACTGGAGACTACCGTTGTAACCTCAGGAATAACAGGCTTCCTGATATATCTAGCCAGGTCTTGGCTGGATTTTGGAAACAACAGGGATGATAAAAATGGATACCTTCTCCCAGACCCCAACCAACCAGGTGGTTCTGAAGAGGCTTTCTGTGGGCTCCCAAACCCAGCTATTTAGATTGGAAGAAGGATAGACCATTATGACTCAGAGATCGAACCCGGGTCTCCTGCATTGCAGGCAAATTCTTTACTGTCTGAACCACCAGGGAAGCCCTATCTACATTTATGCTTATACCAATTCCTCACCAAAGTTGTGCGGAAGAGTTAATAGAGTAAGAAGAGTATTTTCTGGATAAAAGCGATGTGGATGTATAAGAATGCTTCTGGGCATAAAGCAGTGTTGTCGGCAAGATTCTGATTCAACCATGTAGCTTAATAACTATAGGAGTGTGTGTGTGTGTGTGTGTGTGTGTGTGTGAGTGTAAGAGAAAGAGGTGATAGCTGTGTGGTGGCAACAGGTATTCAGACAGTCTACAATTCAGTGGCTCAAACATAGGAATGGGATGCTAATACCTATACAGTCAGCACATTTTAGTGTCAGCACATGTCATCTAAAGAAGAAGCCTAAGTCAAGACTTCCAGCATAACAAACATTTATGGAGTGCCTCCTCAGAGTCAAGTACTGTTATATAAAAAGAGAATGGGTATGGAAGTACCAAATAAGACATAGTCTTTCCCCTCCAGCAGCATAGCAGGGGAGCAGATAAGTAAAAGAGAATTTCAATCAGTGGGGAAAGCACTTGGATGAGAACAGAGTATACAGGCATTTATGGGAGCCCAGAGGAAAGGAAAATAACCAGGTCTTGAATAGTCAGGGAGTGCTTCCTGGAAGAAGCACATTTCGGGAGGAGCAAGGAGAGGGAACCAGAGAGGAGGGAGGAGAAAGTCCCTAGAGGCAAAGGTATCCACAGGTACAGAGCCCTCCAGACAAGAAAGTGACACAGTCCTAGAACTGAAAATGAATCAGTAGGACTGCAGTGTGTCTCATGAGGGGCATATAGTGGCCACTGGAGGAAAGAGAAGGTTCCCGAAAGGCTGTATGTGCCACACTAGGGAGATTGGATTTTCTCCTGAGATAGATGAGACTTTACAAAATAGTATTTTAATGGAATAGGACTGCTTCTATTTTGAAATATAGTGGGTAAGATATTTCATCTCATTCTATGGCCTACCTGTACTTTTTTTTTGAGCTGCACCTCATGGTTTGTGGGCTCTTAGTTCCCCAACCAGGGATTGAACCCACACCTTCAGCAGTGAAAACACAGAGTCTGAACCCCTGGACCACCAGGAAAAACTCCCCCTCTACCTGCACTTTTGAAGCTAGTCTTCATCCTCTCTAGCCCCTTAATTTCCCTTCTCTTACCTCCATAAGGACTGTCTCAGGATAACTATATCTCAGCATTACATCAAAATAAGCACACTGGGTCTTCCTATGAACTCAGAAGTAACCAGTCTCAGAGGTGACTCTTAGAAAATGTCAGAGTCTTATGCTCTTTAAGTGCTCTTTAAGGCATGGGAAGAGGGACAAAGGGGACCTGCACACAAAAAAAGGCATTTCCCACACATCAACCTTGATAAATATGCTTGTTCAGGAAAGCAAAGGTGAACTGGAAAGCTGATAAAAGAATGCACATGTTTGTGCTTCCGAGATGGAGAGATGCTACGTGAAAGGCTGGCCTATTGGCACTGGGAACTCCCCTCATGGCACCTGACCTTGTGTACAATGTTTGCAGGCAGTTTCTATCCTGCAAAGCTTCAAGAGGACTTGCTGGCCCCAAGGATCCCAGATCGTGGTGGCATAAACACCTCTGAAGGCTTCTGGGAAAAGGTCAGTTCAACTGCCTTTCTTCTCTGTCTCTTCCTTCCTTGCTTGATCCCCTGGGAGACTCTCACCACACCCACACCCCACCCTAGTCCCGTGCTTCTCATGGATTTTGGAGAACATACTGTGATTGCTAGTGTAGATATAAACAGGAAAAATAAGACTGACTATTATGGGCTAAACCTTCCCCTTGGAAATTTTGTTTTCAGATGCTAGCTAAGTTTTCTCAGCTGTTCAGTTGAGGGGGATTGAGACCAGGGTTCAATCCCTGGGTTGGGAAGATACCCTGGAGAAGGGAAAGGCTACCCACTCCAGTAGTCTGCCTGGAGAATTCCATGGACTGTATCGTCTACGGGGTTGCAAAGAGTTGGACACGACTGAGCGACTTTCACTTTCACTTGGTAAAATTCTGTTCACATGGTGAATTGTCAATGGGAAAGCAATTTGACTATATATATCTCTCTTTCTCTCAGGATCCATAAAAATGTTCACTTTTTAAAAACCAATCATGTAGCTTCTTTCTCGGAATGTTTTCTGAGGAAATCATCTAGAATGTAGGGAGGGGCGATACAAATATAAATAGATTAACCACAGTGCTATTTAAAATATTTTACAATTGACAACAACCTAAATATCTACCCATAGAATTCTGGTTAAATTCATATTAGTATATCTAATCAATGGAATATTGGTAACTCAATTCTGAGGATCCACTTGGAATTTTCAGTAGGATTCTACAGTGACTTTCACCAAGGAGGAAGGTTTAAAAGAACAAACTTAATGGACTCTTTCTAATACAGCTTCCTTTTGAAAGGGGTTATTTTCAAAATGACCAGTCAATTCTACTTTTCCAAAGATGAGCATAATGGGTGGGTGGTTATTTGAGTGTAGCTACCAAATCCCAGCCTCTTGAGAAACCTGTATGCAGGTCAGGAAGCAACAGTTAGAACTAGACATGGAACAACAGACTGGTTCCAAAAAGGAAAAGGACTATGTCAAGGCTGTATATTGTCACCCTGCTTATTTAACTTCTATGCAGAGTACATCATGAGAAACGCTGGGCTGAAAGAAGCACAAGCTGGAATCAAGATTGCCGGGAGAAATATCAATAACCTCAGACATGCAGATGACACCACCCTTATGGCAGAAAGTGAAGAAGAACTAAAGAGCCTCTTGATGAAAGTGAAAGAGGAGAGTGAAAAAGTTGGCTTAAGGCTCAACATTCAGAAACTAAGATCATGGCATCTGGCCCCATTATTTCATGGCAAATATATGGGGAAACAGTGGAAACAGTGGCTGACTTTATTTTGGGGGGCTCCAAAATCACTGCAGATGGTGACTGCAGCCATGAAATTAAAAGACGCTTACTCCTTGATAGGAAAGTTATCACCAACCTAGACAGCATATTAAAAAACAGAGACATTTCTTTGCCAACAAAGGTCCATCTAGTCAAGGCTATGGTTTTTCCAGTGGTCATGTATGGATGTGAGAGTCGGATTATAAAGAACGCTGAACACCAAAGAATTGATGCTTTTGAACTGTGGTGTTGGAGAAGCTCTTGAGAGTCCCTTGGACTGCAAGGAGATCAAACCAGTCCATCCTACAGGAGATCAGTCCTGAGTGTTCATTGGAAGGACTGACATTGAAGCTGAAACTCTAATACTTTTGCTACTTAATGGGAAGAACTGACTCATTTGAAAAGACCCTGATGCTGGGAAAGACTGAAGGCGGGAGGAGAAGGGGATGACAGAGAATGAGATGGTTGGATGGCATCATCGACTCGATGGACATGAGTTTGAGAAAACTCCGGGAGTTGGTGATGGATAGGGAGGCTTGGCGTGCTGCGGTTCATGGGGTTGCAAAGAGTTGGACTCAACTCTGAGCGACTGAACTGAACTGAACAGAATACAGCATTGCCTCTAGCAATAATAATCCAATTTAAAAAAATAAATAAATAAAAAGCAATTTTACAGAAACTGTTGGTGCTATATAGACCAGTTCCAGAAGAATCATTAGCCAGCATAGCCTTTTAGAAATTAAAATTCCTTTTCTGTCTGTCACTTTAGTGCCATTCCTTGCCAAGCTGAAGACCCAAGTGTGCAGTATTTTTGGTTGGTGGGGTTCTTCACTATCAGTCTTCACTCTCTGTCTTCACTATGGGAAGAGCCATCTGCAGTGATGGACACCAGACAACTCTGCCTTGGGGAATCATATTTGACTTTACAAACACAGAGAAAGGGAAGGAGAAGGCTGAGACTATGGAACATGAGTTTATTTGCTATGGGAAAGTATTCCTCACAAATGGATCCATTAGCACATCAACTGTCATCTGATGAAATTACATGAGACAAATATTGGTTTCCTTAGAGTAAGAGCATTGTTCTTAAAATTAGTCTTTTCACATAACACATGGAACTCTCCCTTGATGAACATAAGTAGTTAGTCACTCAGTCATGTCCAGCTCTTTGTGACCCCTTGGACTGTAGGCCACCAGGCTCCTCTGTCCATGGGATTTCCCAGGCCAGAATACTGGAGTGGGTTGCCATTTCCTTCTTCAGGGGATCTTCCAGACCCAGAGATTGAACCCAGGTCTCCTACATTGCAGGCAGATTCTTTACCAAGCGAGCCACCAGAGAAGCCCTGATAAACATGATGTACACCTTTTATTACGTTTAAAGCTTATTTTCTAAAAGCCTTTTGAGCCAAGTCCCCCTTTTCCTTGCTCACACCCAGTTCCTGCTCCATCGTACCTTCTGGTGGGGTCAGCCTGGCTTCCCACCACGTGTTCATATAGCCCCCTGGTAGAGTCAGAGCCCAGAGAGAGGAGAAAGCGGCCAGGCTTCCCACGCTTCTGCAAGCAGCTCCCACGGAGCCAGTCTGAAGCCCTGAGTGAGCTGATCCTCTTGTCAAGAGGAAAAGCCAGGGTGAGGAAGCCTTGCTTTGTTCTTGACAATCATAAAGGCTCACCCTATTAAATGGAGGATGTGCTTATGCCTTTCTATAGCATTTCTCAGCCGGACAGACTCTCTTGAACTGAACTGGAAATAAGCATGTGTTTGCCTTTCCTTGTCATTTCTGCCGTTTTAGAAGAGGTGTTTATAAAACAGGTAAAGTTCAGCTTCTTGGCCTCTCTGGTCTAGAATGTGAAAACTGTGGAAGAAGGCCAACATTCTGAGGCCTAAGGAAAACTGCCTCTCCACCCCCGTGCATGGATGAAGAAGCACAGAATGAAAAGCACAAAATCACTGCACCATCTCTCAGAAAGCTTGCTCTGAGATGCTTGATGAGCTATTTGTGTCTCTTCATGGATTTTTTTTCTTTTTTTTTTTTTTTTTAGAAAATGAGATGGGACACTTTTTATTTTCCCCTCCTTAGGAGTCTTAGAGGTTGTTTAATCTCAAGTGAACTTAATTCACATTTTCCTGGCAGTGTTAGCAGTATTAGCTATCGGCTCAAACCATTTTACTCACTGCATCGTCCCACTAGTCAGCAAGCAGGGATCTAATTAGCTCTTTGCTTTAATGGCAATAGTTAAATTTGCATTATTAATTTAAATATTACAGACTCTGTGGACTTGAGCACATAGCTGACATAAAGATGTAAAATGAATAATAAGGTGCCAAAAAACACCAGAGTCGTTATTCCCATCGTGTTCAAACTTCCAGCTCTAATGATATCAATTAAAACTCTAATCCTAGCAAGAAGCTTTGCTGGTTCTCTTTTATTATAAAAGCTGCATTTATATTTAAATGCTGGGCTGAAGTAGTCAAGTCATCATACCTTGCAAAATAGAGGGGTCACATGTATCACGAGACAGAATTACAGTTCTAATTATATTCTTTTATTTTTAAAAACATCCAAATGGTAAAAATGTAGTAAGTTCCTCAACATCCTGTTCTGTATCTGAATCTTGCTCTTCCTTCCTCCTGAAGTGCTGCAATCACTCTGCAGTGTCAAAACCTGTTTGGGTTGCAAGACAGATGGGACTTTCAAAATGAAATGTACCTATGACTGTTTGCTACTATATATATAAAATGTCTCATTTAGTCTCATCTGTGATTTTCCAAGAGGAAAATGTTTCCAGGAGCAATTTATCTCAGTCCTACAGGTTTGTATCACTGAATGACCATCTGAAAAAGAGGACCAGCATCTTTTCTTAAAGGGAAACGGCCTAAGTGTGTTCCACGGAGATGTTTCGATGCAGTAGCTGAACTGCATGAATTTGTTTTCAAATGAATGAAATACAAAATATGAAATAACTGAAAATATGAACTTCAAATTTTTCATTTGGCGTGTGAACCTTTCATTTGACTTCATAAAATATTTCACACCACTGACCATGAGAACAACTGGTAGAAAACATAAAATTAATAGACAAAGACATTTTTCATTTTTGTGCCAGTCTGAGCTTTCTGGCCTCCCAGTTCTCTAACCAGCTCTCGGCTGAGTAAAGCAGTTTAGCACTTCTTTGGCACAAACTCCTTCCTGTGCTAAAGAAGCACAGTTCCTTGGTCAGTGCTACAGGCCTCCCCCTCCCCCGCAAAGACTCCTTCAATCTCCTGACTCTAAACCCTCCTTTGTGGCCATTATTATTATTATTATAGTATATCTTTGACTGAAGATTCTAATTTCCCCTCTCAAATAGATTCCTTGTGGTCAGGCTCTGTGTGGCTTATACCAAGTGCTTGGGAGGGATTCAGTAATGTGACTGAGTCAGAAATGACTGAGTCAGAAATAGCTAAAGAGGAAGGACGCAATGGTTCACCCAGCAGGGATAAAATCTCTCTGCCTTTGAGCATGTAAAATGCATCATTTCAATTTTACAAAACTAACAATAATTTCACTATTTATTTTGATCAAAAGACCTAGGTTTAACTCTACACTGATCGCTCATCAGTGTGGTGGCCAGGGTCTAGTCCTGTCCGCCCTCCAAGGTTCAGTTTCCTGAGCAGCAAACAGTGGGCAAGAGTGACTTCCCGGTGAAGATTACATAAACGAGAGCCTTGCGATTTTTCTGGTAAAAGAGGAGGTCTGAATAACAAAGCATATAATACCCCTCTGTCAACTGGAAATTACAAATAAAAGTGTGAAGGATTATGGCTGCTAATAAATGCAATGAAACTGTGTTGGATTCAGTGCAACCTGGTGGCAAGGAATAAGGATGCAGTCTTCAAAGGGGACAGACAGTCCTGGACAAACATCTAGACTTTTTGAAAAATGGGTTAGCCATCAGTCCTATCTTAGGATGGTAGTTTAGGGTAAGCTAAGGGTACCGACTCTGAACTCGAATCCTTGTGTTCAAAGTTTAGAATAATAAAAATAGTGTCTGCCTTGTATGATTCTTGTAAGGATAATTTACAGAAGGTCCTTAGCCCAGTGATTGCCTTTTGCTGAGCCTTCAGTAAGTGTTCAGTCGCTCAGTCACGTCTGACTCTTTGCGACCCTATGAATCACAGCATGTCAGGCCATTATCAAAGAATCAAATTGCATGAAATTCAAATCCAGCTCATCTATATGTGCAGATATGCTTCATATTGTTTATAAAGTCACTCCATGTATTTTCATGACACCAAAAGATAAGAAAGAACTGTCTTGTCTGGTTTTCAAGGGACTGATACAAGTTGCCCACAGAGGCCCTAACATGGCACTGAACGAATGGATAAAACATTCAGGTTAGTGTCCAGAATAGGAATTTCAAAATTAATGGATGAGATATGTTGACAGGAGCCAGAAAAAAAGTCTAAAGTCCTTCATTTACACATTAGATGATTGAACCAGTGTCTACTAGACTCTTCTAGAATACTAAGGGCACCATCTTGAGCTGAGCAGAAACTTTAGGTCACACATCAGGAAAGTCCGTGATAATGGACTAATGATAACAAGAGCAAACATTTAGAGATGGTTTACAATGTGCCAAGCACCAGGCTAGGAGGCTCACATGCATTATCACACTTACTCTTCCCATAATACTCTGTGTGTGCATGCGTGCTAAGTCATTTCAGTCATGTCCGACTCTTTGCAACCCCATGGACTGTGTAGCTCACCAGGTCCCTCTGTCCATGGGATTCTCCAGGCAAGAATACTGGAGTGGGTTGCCATGCCCTCCTCCAGGGGATCTTCCCAACCCAGGGATCAAACTTGAGTCTCTTACATCTCCTGCTTTGGCAGGAAGGTTCTTTAACACTAGCGCCACTTGGAAAGCCCACCATAACACTCTAACTTGCTTTTGTTCTTATTCCCATTTTATGGAGGATGTCACTGAAACTTACTGAGGTGAAATTAATTTCACCAAACAGTGAACAGTGGTGGCACATTGTTGATCTCAGATCACTGGGCTCTCAAGTATATATTCCTGACATTATATAATACTGCCCCTGTGGAAATGCTTAGGGACAGGGCATCTCAGCTTTTGAAACTCTGGAGACCATGCTAAATCAACTAAAATTTTGAGTTGCTCAAATTTCAAGACTTACCTGGAAGTGGATCTCAACTAAAGTGAATCTGTAGTTGTTAACTCAGGACCCATTCTGAGCCAAAGTCAGCCCCAAATCCTATGAAGCAAGCTTCCACAGAATTAAAAAGATGACACAGCCCAATGGGACAAAAGGCCCATCTCTGTTCTTTGTCCTTGTCCTCTGTCATCGTCTATGTTTTCATCATGTTAAAACTCATGAGGGCAGAGAATACTTGGCAAATTAATAGAAGAAAAGTCCTGACTTTCCTAGCTCGTAAAAGGTTGATGCCTTCCAGCCATGCTACTGAAAAGAGTGGGATTTATGCCGCAAAACTTTCTTCCCAGATGGAAAAGTGCTTTAAAAATAATGGATCTAATGCAATTCATTGGTAGTGAGTAAATTTGTCACCGTGGATACTGTATTAACTCTCTAAGGCCAATTCAATTGGGGATTCAATAAATCAGCTCTTTCAGGGTATCTCCTGATGCCCCACTGGTTAGAAAGAGTCCTAGATAAATAGCAATTTGATCTTTCCGATTCTTTAATCCTTAAAATATGCTTTTAAGAAACATGGAAAGGCTTTATGCCTCCATTTTCCTTCTAGAGAAGCTGAGGAATCTGTGCAATAAAGAAGGAAGCAGGAGACCTCAGACCATGCTCAATTCTATGACCATTTCAACTCCAGTGTCATGAATATCTTCTAGCTTGTTCTTGGATAATGTTTTTAAAAGTCATCAGCAAAACCACGCTCGAGAACATTTCCCTGACTCGGTCACCTTAGGTGAAATTGAAACTACCTCCTTAAGTATTTTGCTCTCCTGATCTTGTTTTATTCTTACCCTTGGCTGTTCTGAAGGGTTTCATTCTTTGAAGGGGCACTGCTTCTCCGTGCATTACTTACTGGATGCTTCCTTCACACTAAGCTGAAGGTCATTGTTTATTGAGCCAAAGTTGGCACTGAAAATGGAAACGAATGAGAAAGGATGTGTATTTGAATTCACATCATGTTATTTATGCCCATGAGTCCATGGCATGGAGCACGTATAAAGATTTTTCTGTTTATTTATTTATGTGAACTCCAGGGGTCCTTCAAGAAATGAATAAATAGGCATTTCCTTGGTGGTTCAGTGGCTAAGACTCCACACTCCCAATGCAGGGGGCTGGGGTTTAATCCTTGGTCAGGGAACTAGATCCCATGTGCTGTAACTGAGAGTTTGCATGCTGCAACTAAAGCTCCCAAATGCCATAAATAGGACCTGGCATAGCCAAATAAATAAATATTTTTTAAAAAAGAAATGAATATAGCACAAAATTGAATTTTGGCAAAGAAACTTGTATTAGAGAGCAATGTGGGATATCATGCTGCAGTGTCGTTCTCTAAACAGAATTCCCTTGGAAAGCTAAAACTGACCCATCTGGCCTTCCTCAGCTGTTTCGTGGGTTAAACATTGACTGTGAGGAAAAAAATTAACTCTGAACTTGAAGGGAAGCCATTCCTTATAACTCGATGGATAATAATTCTGTAGATGTGTCGTTTAGAAGTCCATGTAATGCTCTTTAATTCTGGTGTATCTTATGTAGGATTTGAAATGTCTTGAGGGATTTGCTGGAAGCCTTGTTTTATTTTATTTTAAACAAACACTGTTTTATTTTGTTCTAAGTATGGAAGGTGGATCAGAATTTATAGGTTATTTTTTTATACCTTAAATAAGAAGGCCCATTTTTAATATGATCATGATTTTGGCAACCATGTCTCTTTACTAGTAGTTAGTATTGTTATAATTCACTGAGTATTTTATTCTCACACTGTCACCATACATCACTTAGTATTTCTGGACTTTTTCAGAATCTCCCCTGTAGGTAATTTGCCTTCTTTGGTTACCTGTGGATGGCCTTGTATGGAAAAAAATATTAAAATCCTTCAAACAGCAATGTACATAACTATTGTGAATTCTGCATTAAAGTGGTCTAGAAGCTTATTACAAGTACAGATATTTGGTTCATTTGCTTTTTCTAACTTGCCTTTTTCCATATTGCAAAGCATGTTAAAGTGCTGTTTATCTTGCTGTAGACCGTGTTATTTGTGAAAAGTCTGGATGGAGAAAGAAAACACAGACCGTGTTGTTCAAAGAATCATTAAGGAGATATTATTTCAGATCATAATGTGATTAGAGTCCTTTAGAGGAAAATGTGAGTGTTTATATTTTCAGCTTTTACATAGGAATGTAACTGTTGCTGATTAAGGGAAAAGTCGCTAATTTAAAATGTTTAAATTTAGTATTAAACCAGATAATATATCTGAAATTACAAAAACTAAAAAAACTTCAACTCTGGCTCAAAAGCAGTTCCTTAATCCAGGGTCAGATAAACACTGTTTATAATAAATAACATTCTAATTTGTAGAATTATATTTTAAAAGGAGTCAAAGGCAAAAGAAAATTCCTTACAAATCTGCCACGTTCAAAGTATCCACTTCAAAAGAGAACTTTTTTATCTTCAATTTATTCTGACAAAAATTCTCTTGGGCTTTTATTTCAAAAGATGAAAAATGAGCCCTGGCAGTCAATGGTGCACAGTGACTATTTATCTGTTTACACCTAGCCATGTGATTGCTAGAAAAAACCAGGTTAGACTTTGAATGTGATATGAAGAACGTATGCTGTTTCACAAGCCCATATTCCTCAGAGCAGAAATAGGTTAAAAACTCAAAACTAAGTTTTAGAAGCCATACATTTTATGTTGAGGAACAATAATTCGAGGCCTGATTTTTTTCAGGTAAAATATATATGCTCAATTTTAAAATAAACATATACAGCAAGTTAATTCATGGTTTATAATTTTCCCAACCAAAAATTCATGAAGCTAATTATTTAATAATGTTCATGTTATAGTTTATATGATAGGGGCCTCTCTGAAAAATACCTAAATATCTACATTTGATTAATTGAAGAATATTGTAAATGCACTAGAGAAATTTTTTATATATTGACTTCTTTGGCAAATGCCTTTACAAAGCAAAGGGAGTCTTATAAAATTATTAACAGCTCTGAATCATTCTCATTCTTAGTTTCTGATTTTCATAGACTGGGCTTTCTTTTAAGAGAGTGTGCACCTGTAGGAAATTTTATACGGCAAGCAACCACACTGCCATAATCAGAAACCAAATTCATTTTCGGAGGAAAGTAGGAAATACACAATGGCATACGCGCCTCTTTTACGACCACATCTGCACAGCTCAGGGAAAAGTTTGCAGATATGTCTGCTGATCACATTACAAGGCTGTTATGAGAGAATAAAGTTGCACCTTTGATGGGCTATTGCAGCTGGGTTAGAGGTCCCCAGTCATTAGAAGTTTTGCATGTCATAGAGCAGAGCAGATTGGAGACTCGGAAATACTTTATACAACTAGCTGAATTTTGGTCATTTCCATCAAATATCAGTGGACCCGTTAAACAAAGATGAACAACACACAGACACACACACCCCTCAATACACCCCGGCAATAAAGATGACTTTAGGTAATTTCTGATTTTCACCTCCATGATAGAAAGTCCATTGTACTTACACAGTGCCTCCAGGACACCAGCTGAGAACAAAGCTGCTTTCAGAAGCAGTGAGTGGTTTCCCTCTATTAATGTCCAGGTGATATGTGAAGCCCATTATCACATCACTAATGTGGCAGCAGACATTCCCCGGCCGACCCCAGGTAGCTCCAGCGTTTGCAAGTGTGGGACTGGTAAAGGTAGACCTCAGAAACACTTTTAATTTTCTGCTAGTGTCACTGAATGCTAACCACAACCCCCAAAGTCATCTTTTACATTTCAAAAGAAGACGGAATTGAACGCCACATAAAAGATCACAGGAAACATTTAAAGAAAACAATTTGCAGGATTTAATTGAAGGGTTTTGGACAAGTGTTTGTATTCCAGATGTTACGGGTGCCATGTTATCAGAGAAAGCTTGGAAAATGAGGGGGAAGGCTATTGATGCAAAAAATGAATAATTCCAGTTTCCTGTCACAACACAGGGAGGGAGCAAGAATCATCCCTAGTGTCCACTGTCTCCTGAGGACCTCTCATAGTACATCGGGCCTACCTCGGTGGTCTCCAGCTGGCATTGTGCCCTATAAAGTTAACTTAACTTGTGAGCAGTTAGAAGTGAGTCCTAGACACACCAAGCCACCAAAATACAGAGATAAATAGCCAGGCTGAAACCAGAATCCACACTATGAGGCAAAATAACCACAGCCACCTAATTTTGAAAAGATATTGGAAAATGCTGCACATGTTCTTGTTTAATATTTTGTCAATGATTCCAAATCCATATTCCCCAGAACTGTCATTTCTTTTACAACAAAGAACCCACCTTAAATAAGTGGAAATTCATAGTTTTCCAGATTGCAATGAATGTCTCCCAGTAAGTCTGATTTTTTTAATGAGCTATATGTTACTTTAAAAACAGTTAAGATTTGAATTTTAGGTAAAAATTTTAAAATCCAAAACGAATAAAGTAAAATCAATATTGATTATTAGGAGTAAAAGTGCTAAATGAGACTGTAAAACCTTTTAAGAACTAAGAGCAGAAAATTTCCAGTAAAACTACGATATACGATAAATTACTACTAAATAACCAGAATATTTGCATGGAATTTAATATGAGTACCTCAGCCTCCCTCCCCTCCTTTTTTTAAAGTAGGGTATTACTGGTTCAGTCGGAAAGACTTTTCCAGTAATATTACAAGACCAGCATCACTTTGGCAAGTTACCTTCTCAACTTACATTTCATTATGTTCTAAAGAAAGCTACTTTTAAAATTTCTAATGCTTTTAAAAATTCATTTTAAAATATCACTTGTTTTTTGGCCCTCAGGTCTTTCAGAGCTTAATGCATACCATCATCACACTAAAGTGAAAGCAAAACCATTTTATTAAGAGACTACATTTTAATATTGAACACAATATTCTGACAGCAGATATTCTTGAAGACAAGTTAAAAAAGAATAAAAAAAGTTCTGTTCTTTACTGTGTTCTTATAAGATCTGACCCAACTTTTCAGTAAATTGTCTTGAATGGGCAAACGCTAGCAAGATCCAAATCCCCCATAAAAACTGCTTTAATCAGGGTAGAGCCTTGTGGTGATTTCAGGTCAAAGAACCCTGACATTAAATCTGTATGTCGGCACTTAAACATATTTAAGAACTTTTCATTCCAGAACACTCCGAGGGCTCCATCTCGACTGAAATCCACTGTCTGGAGCAGCATTGCAATGCTCTGCAATATATTATTGTTCTCTTTAGCGACAAGAAGGATTCTGGTACTTCTTGACAGCTGCTTCTCTGCCTTTCCACCTTGTTTAGTCCCATCTTTTTTATTTAACTACTTACTTCTGGGGAAAAAAAATCTATAGCCAATACAGATTTCTGACTTTCTAGCCATATTTGAGGCTTTGTTCATTCACTCAAAGAAAACAAGAGGGAAATGGAAACATTTTTAAACCGAACAATAGTCATGCCCCTCATAATTGCTGTTGACTGGGTCCCCTGCCCCCGTCTTAGGGGCGACATGGAGTGACAGTCGTGTTCAAAATTCCTGAAGGCACCCAGAAGTACTGTGGGACGTGCCCTGAACTGACATCAAGCAGGTCTGACTCACCCAGTTGATCCCTCTTTGTGCTTGAAGAGTCCACCCAAACAACAGACTGAGAAAGACTCATGAAAACCATACCTGGGTAGATACTTCAAAGAGTATTTTTCCCAATGGTTCACTTTGCAAATGAGAAAACTGAGGCCCAGGGAAGTGAAGAGGTAACAGGGGATCAGGGTTAGAGTTCTGGCCCCTGATTCCCATCCTGTGGGCCTTGGGACACGTGACAAGTTTCTCTGAGCACCTGCAGTTTTGCTGGTTGGTTACTTCTGAGACAACTTTTGATGGAAACTCTTTAAATGACCTTAACTATTTAGGCATTCTGGGCAGCGTGCAACCACCCAGAGCTCCCAAGCAGTTTCTGAATGCACAGGGAGGTAAACCCCAATAACGTTAGGACTGATGCTTCAGACTTACTAGGATCTGTGTTTGATCCCCCAAATCCCTCAGTCATGTGGTCAGTACATTACAACTCATAACTGTCAAATTTTCTGCAACAAACATCTATTACTTTTATAACAAAATAGTTATTGCTATGAAAATCTTTTGACATCACTTTATAGTGTATAAAGTACTAACTGCTTTTCATGTAGTTATTCATCATACCTTCACAAAGACTGTGACATAGAATCAGTGTCCCTATTTTACAGATGAGGAAACAGACTCAGGGATAAAGTGATTTGCCGATACTCAACTGCTCTGAGGTGGCAGAACAGGAACCTGAAACCCAAGTCCTCTGATTCTAAATGTTTCTCCTGTTCCATCTCAGTCCTCCTGGATGTGAACTTTCCTCTGTCCATGGGATTCTCCAGGCAAGAATACTAGAGTGGGTTGCCATTTCCTTCTCCAGGGGATCTTCCCGACTCAGGGATCGAACCCGAGTCTCTTATGTCTCCTGCGATGGCAAGCAGGTTCTTTACCACTAGCGCCACCTGGGAAGCCCATGAGCTTTCGAATGGCTTTCTTTATAAATTTTCATGAGCATCTTGATAAACTCCGGTCTCCGAAAAGCCCAGATGTTTTTTTCCAACTACTGCCTGGCTTCTAGTTCTCTCTTTTGTTTCTTCTTTTAATCTCTTTTGCATTTAATTTTGACAGAACAAGATACTGATGAGCTTGGTTGTGGCCTGGGGGCACTTCAGGCTTGTGAGCTAGGAAGTCCACACTTAGGGAATCTGAGTGAGGCAGTACCAAAAAGGTACACGCACACAGCTGGGAACACATCTTTTCAGAGACTTATGTGCTTTATGTGCACACTTAAAAAAAAAAAAAGCTTCCTGTGAATTAATTATAACCCCACATTACTATGTGTGTTTACTAAAACTGTCCAAGAGAAAAATAAGAACAACATCAACAACAGAAAAACCCAAGGACTTTAGTAGTTTACTTACTACTAACTTAACACTCACCACAGTGCAGGTAGCATCCCTCAGCTCATACAGCTGAAATGCTCTTCTCTGGGAGATGTCTTAGAATGCACAGCAGTTTAAGATCAGGACTGATGTCTGAGCTCTTGGGACAAAAATGAGAGCTGGGGTGTCCAGGAACTGAAGTGAGCTTCCTCTCATTCCTCAAGGAAGGAATTCCTTTCTGTCATCCACAGCCTTAGCAAAGAAAGAGGGTTGCATGATGGGATCTGTTTGGAGGTCCTTAGCTGACTATCCGGGAGCACTGGTGATCACTATTATTACTGACATTCAGCTAGATCAAGGCCATGGCTCCAACTAGGAAAAATGAAAGATTCCATTGTCTGGTTATGTGAATGGCTGCCACCTTGGATGCCTGCAGCGAAGCTCTACTGTAAAAATGTATGATTCTCCAGTTTTCCTGGCTCGATTTCTAGGAAGAATAGTGAAGCTGCAGTACACACGCCTGTGTATGTCTTTGCACGTGCACATATTCATACACATAAGAGTAAACATTCCTTGGATGTGGAATGCTGGCTTAGGGATCAACTCTGCCCCAGATTATATAAAAATAATAGTAGGACAATCATTTAAACCACAGTTTTCCTTTCTGGTTCAATTTTATTTTGTTAAGCTTTTTATGTACATGTTATTGTTTCTGTTTTGTTTTGTTCTTCTAATTATTCACACTTCTTAGCACATTTCTACTATTGTTTTCACTGCAGGCTGAGGACAAATTTGGTAACGTCAAAGCTTCAAAGTAGGATCTAGCGTACTGAGCTAATTTCTTCTTTAAGAGGATAAATGTGAAAGCACTTTATGGATTGTAAAGCAATATACAAGTGCAAGATGATATGATCACTAATTTAATCCAACTGATTTTCTATATTCATTCATTAGACAAATATTCATTTAGTATCTGTATGAAGCAGTACAACGTCAAGGGTTTTGTAGTGTCAGAGTTGCCTGAGACTCGTATATTTTGGTTTGGAATTGTGAACAGAAAGGTATCCAATAAGTAATGTGCCTTTGAAATTATTCCTAAATAAAAAGGATAACATGGATAACATACAAAGCCTTTCCAGTTTAACTTTGCAAACAACTGAATTTAACTAAGTAAGATTTTGAATACACATGATTTTGTTCAAAGCAGAAGTAATTTCTTAGCCTCATGAACCACAAGAAATTTTACCTGGCAATCAAAGGCTGGCTCTACACCATGCAAAGTAATGTAGCTATTTGTAAGTGTTTACTTAATTTTAGCATTGCAGAAAGCAAATGAGAAAATCTTATGCCCTTAAGAGGATTTTTCTTCTTTTCTGCTTTATTTATTGTTGCTGTTAGTGGGTGGGTATTTTGAGAGGAAGGGGAGGATGAATAATTATTGTGAACTAACTACATTGAGCAAATGAACTGATTTCACAGGCTGGAGGTACTTTAAATGTTCTTTGGTTTTTGATGCCCTTAAATTACATTAGATTCTGTTATTTGAATTTCATTGTCAGAAAGATGTTTTATCTAATTTTATTGGATTGAATAACTTCTGCCTAACTTTATCAAACATTGAGTTTCTTTGTATATTAATAGTAAAAAACAGAAGGCAGAGAGATGGTAGGCAGAGACAGAGTCATTCTCCAGTAAGCTTATACTCAGGAACAATATGGAAAAGGAAATGGCAACCCACTCCAGTACTCATGCCTGGAAAATCCTATGGATGGAGGAGCCTAGTGGGCTGCCGTATATGGGGCTGCACACAGTCGGACACGACTGAAGCGACTTAGCAGCAAGAACAATAGACACAGGCTTATTTCACAATTTTTGCTTATGTTCTATATAATGTGCTTTTTGTTTCTCATGGAACAAAAAAAGGATATGTATTTCTTTTCTTTTTTAATAACAGACTATGGACAGGAGTTTCAAGCTCCTCGAGGGCAGCAAGGTTATTTTATCTCTCAGCACATGGCCTGGGTCTGTCCATGTTTGTTAATTAAACAAATGAGTGAATGAATGAAGAAATGAACTATCGATACAAATGAGAGAAGCATGACCTTCTAAACACAGCCTAAAGAATAAATAGTGCAGGATTTTCCTGTGTTTTGAGATACAGCACAGTGCTTGACCCATACTATACCTTCACTGAATATTTGGTGTGTGCAAATCCTACTCACAAATGCTAACAACCTTTGTAAGCAAAAAAGGAAAAAGATCTGAGTCATCCAGTCACCCACACTCACTCAATTTACAGATTAAGAACTCTGAAGCTTGGAGAGTATCCAATAAATTACAATCTCCAGATCATGGCTGGTGGTGTTATCTCCATCTTACATACCCGAAAACTGATCCAGAATGTTTAAATGATTTGTTTAGGACCATCTGGCTAGTTAGCATCAGAACATCAAATTACAGCCCAGGTACCTAATTCCTTGTAAAGAATTTTTGTTGACACCTTAGTATGCCAGGATAACTATGTGCTGTGCTTAGTCGTTCAGTTGTGTCCGACTCTATGACCCCGTGGACTGTAGCCTGCCAGGCTCCTCTGTCCATGGAATTCTCCAGGCAAGGATACTGGAGTGGATTGCCATACCCTCCTCCAGGGGATCTTCCCAACCTAGGGATGGAACCCAGGTCTCCTGCATTGCAGGTGGATTCTTTAACGTCTGAGCCACCAGGGAAGCCCAGGCGAACTATAAACTTTTAGAAATTTTTGTGCCCTGGATGGAAGGTGGGAGCTTCTGGAAACAAGGGGAGCCATCCTGGATTCCACTCCTGCAATATGGAATTGGGAATTCAGTCAGAAGCTGGGTCTCTGCAAGCATTCCTCTGAATCAGAGCAGTTGTACATATTTGTGAATGAATAAATTATGATAATACCAGCAGCACTCCCAAAACTAGGGAATAAGGCTCCAGCCAGTATGAAGAAACATTCAGCTGGACTTTAAACAGTGTCAAGCATACAGAAAGGCAGCCTGTGCTATGGTCATGAGCAGTGAGAGTCTGCTCACTGCAGCATTAGTTTCTCAAAGGGAGGTCTGTGCGATATTTTCAGAGGCAGGCTGCAAAATGAGAGGACTTCTTTTTAAGAGGTACAATGTAAGGACTCTTCCCTCATATGTATTCGATTTGAAGGACTTCAGCCTTAGATTGTGATTCTCTCATTTTATAGTTAAAGTTTCCCTTTTTCTGTGAAACAAAGATGCAAGGAAGACTGGGTGTGTTCAGTGTCTTTATTGGACTGAGGGTGGAAGGGGATTGGTAATTCTATGTTAGTCCTCAAATGATTTTTGAAAACCTTTTTAGTTCATGAAATGCCAAGGTAGGGTAGCCAGTGGACCACTTAGAATTTGACCTTGAAAGTATACGGAACCTGTAACCACAAATCACAGTGCTTCCACTCTTATACAAAAGAGGTGTTGATACCAGTCCATCTTCTGCTCCCAGTGTCTGCAACTTTCTGGATATGGCACTGACCAAAGGTGAAGTTTTCATGGTGTATTTCTAATTCATGCCCACACTCACCTGGGCTACACTGCAAATCAAGCTGTCACTACTAGATGCCTGGTTGGATTCTCCTTCCTTGGAGAGACTTCAGAATCGCTGGGTCCCCGCCTCCACATAGGGTCCCAGTGCACTGGGGTTAGGAGAAGCAGAAGCGGTACTTGTCTCAGATGGCAGCAGAAGCTTCTGCCAACTTCCCTGTACTGTCCTGTTTTTCATGGTGGGACGCTAATTTCAAACCAGAGAGTCTATTTAGTCAAGAAATGAAACTCCTTGTGTGACACCAGGGCTGTTTAAGATCAGAGCGACAGTCTACTCTGATCACACACATGGGGCTCTGAAGTTAGTAAAGAAAGAATTATGCCAATTCTGGGCTCCCCAGCTGTCTGAGAGTTCAAAAGCTTAGATCGTCATGTGCTTTTTGCTATTATTTGTGCTGAGAAGATCTTTTCATCTTTTTTTTTTTTTAAGTTGGTCAGAGCAAATGGGTGGTACTTTTCCTTAAAACAACTTGAACAAAGACTAGAAACAAGATAACATCTGCCACAAATGAAAACTCTATTGTACTTGTTCACTAAAAACTCTCCCAGTGACAGAAAAACCAGTCAGCTAAAACCTATCAGCTTCCCTCTGGGGAAATACCACAAGGCTGGACAAATGATGACACTGAGCTTTGAGCCAATATTGAGCTAATCCAATGTAACATATTGTTATACAGCAAACTCGAGAACTTTGGTTTAGCAGAGAAATTATGTAATGTCAGAGAGCGCCAAACTTGCTTAGCTACATGTCTAAGAATGCTTCAAATGGCCTTTCCAAACCAGAGGAACAATTCACTGACCTGGTTTTCCCAATTTGGAACAGTAGTGAATGATGAAGACTTATTTCCCAAAGCTTCCACTTTGATCTTCTATAAGCAACCGAAAAACATAGAATTCAGAGGGGGAAAAAATCACGTGTTCAGAAGAATGTAGAATACCCGGATGTTGTAAATTCAGTTCCAGGGTCACTGGCTGATATCAGAACACATCTGTCGCATCAGATGCTGCCGCCAGCTCATGAACACAAAGGAAAAAACAAACGGCTGGCACCTCAGACATTTATAAGGATTCATTCATTCTGATGAACAAACCTAAGGTGGGGTGGGGGGGTATGTACATGGATGATGACATCAGATGGCATGCTGAAAAGAAAGTTCTGGACCCGGAGGCAATGAAGTTGGAATTCTGATCCAAATTCTGTCATTAACTAGCAATAAGTCTTAGGCAAGTGATTTTGTCTCTTTGGGTTTTACTCAGTTTCATTATATATAAAACAGAAATTAGACTAGACCATCTCCAAGTTCCCAGACATTTCTGAGTTACTCACTCAGTCGTGTCTGACTCTTTGTGACCCCATGGGCTGTAGCGCACTAGGCTGCTCTGTCCATGGAATTCTCCAGGCAAGAATACTGGAGTGGGTGGCCACTCCGTTCTCTAGGGGATCTTTCTGAGAAAGGATCGAACCTGGGTCTCCTGCACTAGCAGGCAGATTCTTTGCAGTCTGAGCCACCAGGGAAGCCCGCTTTAGGTGGTGGTGGTTTAGTCACTAAGTCCTGTCCACCTCTTGCGACCCCGTGGACTGTAGCCTGCCAGGCTCCTCTGTCCATGGGATTCTCCAGGCAAGAATACTGGAGTGGGTTGCCATCTCCTTCTAACACTGTCTAATTTAAGCTGTTTATCAAATATCAGGAGAGGACTGTTAAGGGCTGGCAGGGTTTTCAAGCATCACCCTCAGGGCATCATAACGATCTTCTGCAGTAGACCACAGCCCCAGGATTTCAGGACATAGACTGAAATGTCTAAATCCAGGTTTTGCCTTGAAGGGTGTGACTCTAGTTCAGGAGCTAGGACACATGCCTGAACTGTAATACAGGGCAACCCATGCTAAGTACCAAATGTCCACCACAGATAGCACACAGAATTCAAAGCCAGGAAGCCTTTGCCAAGGTTTGGGGCAGAAAGAATCATTTTCAAGGAAGAGGCAGAGCTTTAACCTAATCTCTGAAGGTAAGAAGCTGGATAAGATAACATCTCAGGATCCTTGGAATTCTAAGATTAGGATTAATAATTAATGTTAGTATTAAAGAAAGACTCTCTAATAGGTATAATAAAGGCCTCCAATGGGCTTCCCAGGTGGTGCTAGTGGTAAAGAACCCGCTTGCCAGTGCAGGAGATGTAAGAGATGCAGGTTCAATCCCTGGGTCGGGAGGAGGGCATGGCAACCCACTCCAGTATTCTTGCCTGGAGAATCTCCATGGGTAGAGGAGCCTGGCAGGTTATACAGTCCATGCGGTCGCAAAGAGTCAGACAAGACCAAAGAGACAGTATGCATGCAGGCAGGCCTCTAATAGGTATAACTACTAATACCATGGAAATTAGCAAAATTTATAAGATTGTTTTTCCAGCACAGATATTTCATGATAGTTATATTATATATTACTTTGTTTAATCATATCGTACAAGCTAACTACCTTATATGTGACTAAACAACTACCTAATTCTGGTTTAAGACATTGTTTCAAAATAAATTGAAGATGACTGTCAAAAATGATTTCTGCCAAACTTCTAGGATTTCCACTAGAACTTCCCATAATTACCTCCTTACCAGTGGTAATCCCACAGTGGCACATAGATAATTAAAACCATTATTTGGCAACTGTAACGAATTCCTCTCTGGCTATACAACTGACCCTTTCATTTTTAAACTGGTGGACAGGGAAAAGAGAGTCAATTTAACTGTTCGGCCCTTATCAAGTGGCTTTTTTATGTTGGGCAACTTTGTTCAAAGCAAGAAGAAACAAAGGCACAAACTCAAGCTTCCCCGTGGCAAGTGGGGAAGAGATGAGTGTATTGTATTTTTTTTTTTTTGGTGTCCTGCAAACCTTACAGTGTCCAGGAGAGAAGGGAGCTCCCACTGGCAATCCTCAGGGTGCAATTCAAAGTATACCAAATTTAGGATCAGAAATAGACAAAAGGCTAATTTCACATAATCGGGCCATTCTGGGTTCGCCCTGATAATGTTTGAAATGGGAAAGACTAAAAAAATAAAAAGAAAGCTGAAGCAAAATGGGAAAACACTTATTTAAATTAATGTCACACCTCATTTTCAATTAGTCTCTTGTGAACTTTGCCTCATTCCTACACCCTTGCTTGTGTATGCTGAAACCTGTAGACAGCCATAAAATTAGTTTACATAAAAGCACTAATTAACATAGGCCACTTGAGGATAACAAACCAATCTTTTCATCTATTTTTCAATTCTTATTGTGAATCCTTAAAATATGCCTCATTTTAAAGCATCACTGACTCAATTTTAAAACATTGCCAGAACCTGCTTTGCTAATCTGCAAACTCGATAATTCTACCCCAAACCTCAGCGCACTCAGCAACAATTTAATAGCAAATATCTCTAGTGGGACCTCATATTACTATGATTCTATTACTTTTTATATTACAAAAAAAAGTGCTAGCACACTCTAAAGTATTATAAATAGTTCAGACCAGGCAATGCTTGTCAAAATATGTGAAAGTTTATTTTTTGCACTCAGTAACCTGGGATTTTTATCTTATATATTTATAATCCATAATGTGCCTCCCATAATTAGTATAAAATGTAGATTACTAATCAAATTCCTAGTTTCTGGGCATTTTATTTCTGTTAATATGATTACTAAGGGTGATAAGTTGCATGGTTAATAACCCAATCATGCTACTAAATGCAAATTCTAAACATATCTTAAAATAATTGCATAGATGCCAAAAATTGGCCTCTTTAATTGTATTTTTCTTAGACTGCTAAGCAGCCCTTTCTGTGATTGAGGGCATTTGTGTTTATGCTCTTTGAGGATTTTTAGTTTGAGATTTAAAAGACAGATATAAATCGGGATACTTATTTAATAATTGTTGTAATACATTTCAAATGACATAAAAGAAGTATATGTTCCCCTGTTAACCAGTAATACTTCATAGCTTGACAGAGGTCCCTGTAAAATTGTTCAACTTTCGAAGTGTTCAAGACTTTTTTGACATTATTATTGGTACAACTGGAAGTATATGGAAGTATATCAATCTGTAAACACAGAGATAATTCCACATAGAAGAGATTTCACAATGCTTGTTGCTTTTCAGCAATTTCATGCTAGCTCAATTTTTAAATTGATATTGCTCATTTCTATGACCACTCTGCTACATATTTATTTGTAATAAATGCTATGCACATCAGTAAATAAATGCACATCAGTCCTTAACAAATGATTCCCATTCTTTATGAGAGATGAATTGCAAAGTGCCGTCTTGATTATAAAGCATAGCCACTATGATATTTGCACCAAACATGTAAATGCCAGCAACACAGACACTTCGATATCCTCCAGTTTGCATCCCCAAGCTCTATAAAGTGTCTCTAAGGGCTACAGGGTGATGATCTTTTAGCCCACCCGCCGCCCCTCCTCCACCCTTCACTGTTTCTCTAGCATGTTCTATCCCTTTAAATTCTCTCTCAACATTAATATCATCTGCCCTTGCTTAAGCATTTATAATGAGCTATAACTATCACAGGAACCAAAATACTCCAGCTCATTCTCTCCCTGTAGGCAGATCTGACCAGCCAGCCAAATCTTAAGGAACAGGCTTCTTGATGAAATCTGAGCCGAACAAAGGAAATTTTACATTTAACACACTAAGTGCCTCCGGAGACACAGCACGGTCCTGCTCTTGGAATGGAATTTTCCACCTTTCCAGTGAGGGAAGCATAAAACTGCCCTGGGTTTCCTCTGGCAAACCTGCAGCCCTACTCCCTTACCATTTTCATGGTAAATTGGAGACCGGGTCCTGGAGTAAGACTGATGTCACAGCAGAGCCAAGATGACAGTGTTGGTTCTGACAATGAATGTTCTCTGATCCACTACTCAGGTGCCTGGCAGTGACAAAGGTCAACACACCTTTGGGGAGTTGACAAGTAGAATCACCTTCTCTTACCAATTTCCTATTCAAACAGTTTAAACTCAGAGCCCACTACTGTTCCAAAATGTGTTTGTGCCATGGGCATGGTAGTTGATATGCTTAATTCTCAGCTGCTTAGAATCATCGAGAGTTCAGCTTCTTCTTTTACAGACACAGAAAACAAGCTCCAGAGAGGTTAAGCGATTTTTCCAAAATATTGTAGCTGAGCTAGAAGCTCTTGCCTTTCTTTATAGGCTTTTTATCTTATTTTTTTTTTAATTTTTTGGTTGAGCCTCAGCATTCAGCACCAACTTTACTGGTTTCCTAGCTATTATGTAAACTAGACCACAAGTGACCATTGCAACAAGACCGCTGGGGCAGAGAACAGAGCGGTGTGTCCAGCTATGACTTCAGAAGTTGCCTTTAGGCTCTTGTTAATGAAAATATCTGAAGCCTGAATAAAACTTCATAATAAAAATAAAACTGTTTCACTTATGGTTAGCCTTCTCGTAGTGAGGGGCTCTAAATTCTGACTGCAAAACCAAGGATAAGTCATGTCAATTGAGATCATTATTTGTGGATAACAGTCAAGAGGCAGCACGTGGAGTAACTAACACACAGCCGAGTTTTCTCCAAGCCCGCTCGCTTGTCTATGCCTCAAAGTCTCACAGCCTCTGACAGTTTCTCCACCTTCTCTCTCCTCCCTGTGAAACTCCTCTGAAACATCTCCCTACTGTCCCAGGTGTGTTCTGGCTTCTTTAACCCTCCCCAGCCATTTTTATTGTATAAAATAAGTATTCTTCTGTGGGCTTCTCAAATCTGCATCTCTACTTTTAGCTTTGTGTGTGAGATATGTAATGCTACCTATGTCATCTCGAGCATAAAGAATATTTTAAAATATTCTCTAGCTTCTATAACTGAAGCTGATGTCAGTCGTGACAAGAGCTAGAATACATGCTTGGTTGTGTCATGGGCAGATCCAGAACATGACTAGAGGGTTATATTCTGCTGTCCTGGTCATCCGTGTCCACCTCCCTTGTCCCCTCCCCCCTGCCCAGTTAAACAGAGGACATTAAAAGTCATTTCCTCACACAAGTGACATCAGGAATAGTGGAAGAAAGTCATGTAGTTCCCGCAGTGAAAGAGATCAGAATCTATTGTTCATGTCAGAGGATATTTATGAACTCAGAGTCTTACTAAATACACCATGTGTATACTTCTACATGAAGGAGCTATACTGTCAAAAGCGCAGGATGGCAATATAATGGGACAACAAATGGCTCACCTTTAGGTGCTTCTTCTTAACCGTGACTGCACCTCTCCATTTTCTCGATTGCTGTCACCCTAAAGCCTCACATAGGTCTGCTCCTTTGAATTCCTTGAGGCTGAACCAGTCAAATGTTAGGCCTAGACCAGCCTGTGAGGAAGTTGCTCAGGAGCTAAGTGTCAAAGCCAGAAATTTAAAAGAAAGAAAACATTTTGATGATAAAAGGCACTTGGCTTTCTGCCTTTGGCCAATTTCCCCATTCATTAGTAACCTCTGAGCCTTCTTCATTTCTCTTCCTGTTATTTTTCTGTTTTTCAGAAACGACATCCCTTCTGACAAAAGAACTCCAAAAAACTGGTGATCTGAAGGTTGTTTTAGGTTCTGAGGACATTGCTATTGGTGTAACTCAGCCTGATGGATGCTCTCCCACACTGATACGGGCTCACCAAGAGGAGACTCGAAATGTTCTGTCTACAGTCTACAACAGGTGAGGATCATACATTTTAGTAAGTCTTCATTATGAAGTATTTAAAACCAAGATAAAGTCCCCAAATCTTAACTCTGCAGAAAATAAAAATCCAGAGATCCAAGTTATTGAGGTTCTGAAAAGATCTTAGAGACTATCTCATATTGTTTTATTTTAGGGCTAAGGAAACTGATGAACAAAAGGGCAAGAATCACTAGCTCTCTGAGAATTTTAGAGACTAAAATGAGAAAGACAAAGAATTAATTGGTGTCATTTTTTTTTAAAGTAACCTTTGCATAGATCTTTTTATATAAACTTCTGGTTATCGTATAATATGAATGCTATAGATCTATTCAGGAAAATAACCATACTAAGTTATAGAGAATATCTCTGTATTCTACTAATAATGACATTTCTTAAACACTGATTTGTAGGGACCAGTGGCCCCCTTAGTGAAGGTTCCTGTGCCCTCAGCATCTCGAGAGCTGGACGCAACAAGGAAGAGCTGAGGA